>NW_021830238.1:0-5038 GCF_006345805.1 Octopus sinensis | reverse complement strand
TTCTCTCACTCTTTCCTCCTGCATCTCGCAACTCACCTGCGACGGAACGGCGTCCTGTCCAGGTGGGAAACCTATACGCCAAGAAACCGGGAAACAGGCCCTTATGAGCCAGGCATGGCTCGAGAAGGAATAAAAAAAATATGTCTGTTAGGATGGAAGTTACTAATATATTTATGTGCATATTCAATATTTAAATAGAATACTTCTTACTTATTTGTAAATTGTACGATATATACGTACATATGTATACAAAGACATATATATGTGCATGTATGTGTATATATGTTTATGTATGTATACTCCTTACTCTTTTTCTCTTTTACTTGTTTCAGTCATTTTACTATGGCCATGCTGGAGCACCGCCTTTAGTCGAGCAAATCGACCCCAGGACTTATTCTTTGTGAGCTTAGTACTTATTCTATCTGTCTAATTTGCCGAACCGCTAAGTTACGGTGACGTAAACACACCAGCGGCGGTTGTGAAGCCATGTTTGGGGGTGGACAAACACAGACACACAAACATACACACACGCACACACACACACACACACACACACACACACACACACACACACACCACCATATATATATATATATATATATATATGTATATATATACATATATACGACGGGCTTCTTTCAGTTTCCGTCTACCAAGTCCACTCACAAGGCTTTGGTCGACCCGAGGCTATAGAAGAAGACACTTACCCAAGGTGAAATGCAGTTGGACTAAAACCGGACACATGTGGTTGGTAAGCAAGCTACTTACCACTCAGCCACTCCTGCGCCTATATGTATATATATATAAATTTATGTTCATGTATATATATATATAATGTGTGTGTGCCGTGTCTGTGTGTCTATATATATACATATATACTACATATATATATATATATATATATATATAATATATATATATATAATATATATATATATATATATATATATATATATATATGTATCCATGTGTGTGTGTGTGTGTGTGCGTGTGTGTATACGAATCGATCTGCAACTTAAATTTGTTGAGCAATGCAGTAACAACAGCCAAACACGTCTAGCTATTCCATACAACATGTATGGAAATGTATTGTATTTTTCACAACTCACACTTTATTTAATAAGGTTATTTACATAGACAAAAACCGAACTACCATTGCTTATGTGATTATTACATTGAAGCCTAAACCCATTTGTATTTTAAATTCAATATTTACCCAGATACACTACTAACTTCTGTTCTAACACCCAGAGACCTCTATACGACGTATATATATATAATTAGATTGCACTCAACAAATATTTCTATTACTGTACTAATTTCCTGTGAATTAACCTCACATGCTTATATTTAGTTGTTTTTTTTTTTGTTTTTTTTTTTCTCCCTCTAAGACTCGTATTTTTCTTTCCATTCACTGGCGCGAAATTTTTCTTGTAGTAATATTCTGAAGTAAATAACATTTAAAACATCTTCACTGGGTATCTAGTGTATAATAATATATATATATATATATATATATATCTATATATATATATATATATATATTATATATATATATAGCAAAAACTGTCTGATGAACGGCAACGAGAAACTCAGAGTAACAGATTTTGTTGAATTTTCTGCTGCTTAAAATAAAGTATATAACTTATATTATATATATATTGTATGTATGTATGTATATCATATATTATATATATACTATATATAATATTATATATATATAGTTACTGTATGTATGTATGTATGTATGTATGTATGGTATGTATATATATATATATATATATATAGATATATATATATATATGTACGTATACATTTATTCATAATATATGTTATATTATACATATATACATACATGCATCTAGTATATATATATATATATATACATTACATACATACCATATATGAGAGTATGTGTGTATTTATGTAATATACATTTGTATATGTATGTGAATATACAATAGGTGCAGCGTGGCTGGGTAGTAAGAAACTTGCTTCCGGGTTCAGTCCCACTACGTGCCACCTTGGGTAAGTGTCTTCTGTTATAGCCTCGGGCCAACCCAAAAATTGTGTGCGGATTTGGTTCGGAACGGAAACCTGAAGCCCGTCGTATATATATATTATATATATATATATATATATATATATATGTGTGTGTGTGTGTGTGTGTGTGTGTGTGTGTGTGTGTGTGTGTGTGTGTGTGTGTGTGTGTGTGTGTGTGTGAGTGTGTGTGTATTTGTGCATACGTCTGTGTCTGAAAAGGAAGGAGCACACGACTTGATATGTATAAAGAAAATAAAACAAGATAGAAAATGCTAAAATAATTTCATCTTGAAGAACATTTTAGTACCGGTTTCAGCCTTTGAGACTTTTTCAACTTCGAGTAAAATATGAATAACAATTAAACTGAGAAAATATTAAAAGAAATGTTTTTGTTTTAAATATTTCCATAGTTTTCAAATCGAAGGGACATTTTCTTTTTTTCTATCACGATTGGATTACTATGCTGGTTCGCTAGTCAGGTCTGCTAGAGTGATAGTCACATGATTCAATGAATCCATATATTACACTACAAATATATATGCATATATCTATATACATAAATATAATATATTAATATATTATTATATATATATAGATAGATATATAGATAGATAGATATATAATGTATATATATATATATATATTAATATATATATATCTATATATTATGTATGTATGTATGTATGTATGTATATATATATATATATATATATATATATAAGCTTGAGAGGGACTTATTTCCGTTTCCGCCAAAAATACTCATAAGGCTTGGTCGGTCCAGGGCTATAGTAGATGACATGCAGTGTGACTAGCAATTAGAGCGAGATTATTTACAGCAAAGCAATCTATCAGATATTATAACCTCTCTGCCAATTGGCGTACGTATGTATATATATATATATATGTGTGTGTGTGTACACATATATATATATACATATATAAATAGTGATATATATATATATATACATATATAAATAGTGATATATATGCTCGTATATATGTATGTATATAACATGCCATCTAATAATGATATGTATGTGTGTTTGTGTATATATGCATTCATGATGCTATTTGATAATTCGATATATGATAGATGTAACTTGATATATTTTGTAACTGTTTATTTGATTTTGATTATCAATTGCTTAAGCGGTCGTAATGGAATAACTGGAATACGAAATATTTGTTTTCGTTTTATACTTTCCTAATGTGTTGAATGTTAATTAGGTTGTAGAATGAGCTCTGATGTTATAAAATACTTTTATTGATGTGTTATAGCCCATAGATCCTTCATTCATATAAAACTGTGCGATCAGATGCGTCTATTTAGGTGTGTGAGCTTCCAGCGTTGGGGCTGATTTTTAAGGTTCAAAAAGAATGTAGTTAGATGAAAAGATTAGCTGGTCGGTAGATATGTAACCAAGTTTAGTTGTTGATGATGCTATTTGGACTCTAATTCGAGATTTCCTTTGTTTCTTTTGGGAATGTAAATGCTATTGCCCAGGCTTTTGTTCAGCATGCAAAGCTTTGTAATCAGATGTGTTTATTTAGATGTATCAGATTTAGGTCATGGTATTTACAGTATAAAAATTTGGTTTCATTTTGAAACCGATAGATATACACTACAATAAAAACTACGGTAAAAACAAAGTTGCCAACACTCACGTAATTTATATATAATTACATCACTTGTACACTCGCGCACTCAAACACACACACACATAGCAATATATATATGCATGTACGGATTGCGGATATATATTACCTATCTATCTATCTATCTACCTCTGTGTGTGTGTTCGTCTTTCACGCGAAAACGGCTGCGCGAATTGCATGGTTGATTTGACCTCGAATATATAATAGGCTCTTCAGTTTATTATTTTATTAAAACTAAATAATATTTTTTCATGCATAAGATTAACTTCATTAAAAAGGTTTCTCAATGTTAATTTCCAGTATTGACGTAGCAACGGCGTAAATTTTCGCTTTCATTTGCGAAACCTCTCACTCTCTATTTTAATGTATTCATTTCAAGTTTTAATTCGCTATTTGCAAGCAACTAAGATAAATTACTAAGTTCACAAATTTCGTTTGAACCCACACACTTCGTTAAGTTCAGTAAAAAAGCTTTTAGTTAATTACATTATGCGCGCCGTGTCAGCTCTATGTGTTCGTAGTCAATCACCCACGCACAAGTGTGCTTTTGTATGTACGTTTGTATACATATATGTATGTGTGGGTATGTTTGTGTTTTGTGTGTGTGAGAGAGAGAGAGAGAGAGTGAAGGGGTATTTTGTCATGTATACGTTCATACATAAATATCTACGCATACATTATTTTTGTATGCATGTGTGTGTGCATGTGCGTATCAGACATAGGGAGAAAAAAGAGAGAGACAGTGATGTCTAAATGGCACTCATTCTCTCTCTCTCACACACACACACGCACACATATATACAAAAAAGATGTATGCATATTTATGTACGTACTAAAAACCGCCCGATAGGGCTCCTGTCAAAGGCTCTTCATTAGGTTTTTGGCCCAACAATGACACTTCATGCATTGAGCACATATTAAATTTTATTAAACTTGAACAATATTTTTCAAGCATGGGACAATTTTCTTCAAAGCAATGATATAATTTGTCTACATGGAACTTATTGTAAAGCTGCATGATAAACATTTATAAAAAAATTATATGTATTTATGTAGAAAAGTCCTACCTGAGAGTAAATATTCACAAAACCCAAAGAAGGTGAATTGCGGTTTTGTTTTGTTTTGTTTGGTTTGGTCAACATATCACCCTACATCAGTTACCCATATTGCGCACAATATCTATATTCCGACCTATAAGACATTGATACCTTCTTCAATCTATTTATTTGGTGTTTTGTGAAATGCACATACACACATATCCATTCATACAGATTGTTGGAATTTGAATTCGTTCCAAAGGTTTGCATATAAATCTGTAATCATCTATTCATTTTGATAC
>NW_021830237.1:0-4926 GCF_006345805.1 Octopus sinensis | reverse complement strand
AAATAAAGTATATATATATATATATATATATATATATATATATATATATATATACATACATACATACGATGGACTCTCTTTCAGTTTCCGTGTACCAAATCCACTCACAAGGCTTTGGTGAACCCGAGGCTATAGTAGAAGACACTTGTCCAAGGTGCCACGCAGTGGGACTGAACCCGGAACCATGTGGCTGGTAAGCAAGCTACGTACCACACAGCTACTCCTGCGCCTATTCCCACAATGTACGAAAATGTCACGGACGAATTTGGAATGTGTACTGCTAAATGGCTTAATGTAGGTTTTTCTTGTGGGTAGTTCCACAGTGGTAGTTTGGCGTATAACGCATTCATCCGTCGCATTTCACTGTAAAACAAGACATAGGCATACATATGGAAGCACTCCGTCAGTTACGACGACGAGGGTTCCGGTTGATCCGATCAACGGAACAGCCTGCTCGTAAAATTAACGTGTAAGTGGCTGAGCACTCCCCAGACACGTGTACCCTTAACGTAGTTCTCGGGGAGATTCAGCGTGACACAGAGAGTGACAAGGTCGGCCCTTTGAAATACAGGTACAACAGAAACAGGAAGTAAGAGTGAGAGAAAGTTGTGGTGAAAGAGTACAGCAGGGATCACCACCATCCCCTGCCGGGGCCTCGTGGAGCTTTAGGTGTTTTCGCTCAATAAACACTTACAACGCCCGGTCTGGGAATCGAAACCGCGATCCTATGACCGCGAGTCCGCTGCCCTAACCACTGGGCCATTGCACCTCCACAGGCATACACATACATCAAAACAATCACATGCAGGTATAAATTAGAGGTCGCCGAGGGTCGAAGATTATGGAGTAAACCGACACACGTTGCTTTTAATTTCTTACGCATAATCAAAACCGTTGCTTACGATGAAATGTTTCGTGAATAACCTACAACTCCATTTCAGATACAAGAAGTAATTTTTTTACATTACTTAGCAAAAGTACATTTTTGTAAACCGTAACCTTTAGCAAAGGAGACAAAAATTCCTTTTAGTTTTATAAATCTCATTTATCTTCAGCTTCGTTTTTCGACTAGAAATTTCATATTTTACCACAATGTATGTATGTGTATGTGCGCACAGATATGTATGTGTGTATTCTTTCGTTTAAGCTATTCTTTCGTTTAAGTTTAAAACATTATTCTCATTTTTGTCATGTCGACATTTGTGTCATTTTATTTAGCACACTACAAAAATGTTTTTCACTATTATTTTATTTATCTTTTTATTTTATTTTATTTTATTTTATTATTTTTCTGCCTATTTTTTGCAAAGTGGTGTTCTGAACTGAATGTTTGCATCGCTAACGAGAGAATTCTTCGTCTCCCTCTAGTATTCCAATTACCAATATACGCACACACACACATACACACACACGCGCGCGCACACACACACACACATGTATATATATCCAAAAGAGAAACAAGAATGTAACGGATGACAATGAAAACATACGGACAGATGGATGATACAAGGACGGACAGGAAAAGCAGGATGGAACATTCATATCTTTCTATTCATCAGTCAAGATTCCAATTATCACTACAGTTTCGACTTGTTACACTTGAGAGAACTCAAAATTGGTAGGCCCCAAAAATCTAAGCTAAAGGCGTTAAATTTTGGGAAGAAAGCGAGCGAATATGTGCGACAACACGGACAAAAAAAAGACGAGAAACGGGAAAATGTTACACGATTACAAATACAAAGAACAAGAATAACAACAGGTGTATTTCGACTAAAAGGACTAAAAGTTAAGTCAAACTGGTATGTGAAGTCGAAGCCTTACAGCAACAAACATAAATGAAAATCAGGAGACAGGAAAATAAGGTGTTGTGCGAGCGATATATACGATAGAGGATAAAATTCCTTCCTGAGTTATACATACAACACGGAAACTGTCGCGTATATACATTCCCCCTGGACAGGATGTCAGTTCATCGCAGGGTTACTCACTTTTGCCCGCTGAGCGGACTGGAGAAACATGAAGTGAAGTGTTTTTGCTCAAGAACACAACGCGTCACTCGATCCAGTAATCGAAACCACTATCTTACTATCGTGAATCCAACACCCTAACCACTAAGCCACGCCTCCCCCCCCCCCACACACACACATATTGTGATTTTGAACATAGCACGTCCACGGGAGATTTTATTTCGGACAATGACCGCAGTAATTTGCCTTTCAACAGTGCATATATTCATTAAGTATAATACATAATTAGCTATTTACATTGAATGTCGCTAAGGTCACATGCACCAGATTATTTATTCAACCCAGCGACTATTTGCAATATCAGTGGCTGTAATTATTCACTGTTTTTCGTATATCGGAGACGACAGATTTCGTCCAGGCACGTAGTTGGCTGCGGCTATTAGTCACCGACAAGCCTCAAGAAGGCCGAAATGCGTCTGATGTTTTCCCTAGCTGCTGCCAAAAACGGCTTTCGTCTCCCTCTGATGTATATTATGTTTTTAACACAGCCCGTCTATAGCTGTATCTCATACGAAAACTGTAGTACCTTGCCTATAACCGGTATATGTGCACTTAGAATGATACAGAGATTCCTGTTTTAATCTAACACTGCTTTAGTTGCGTACACCGGATATGTATGTATATATTAATCATGATAGATTATTTAGTCGCTAGTAATGAGGTACCTTTCCTTCATTTATTTATTAATATAAAGATGTAAAAATCTGGATTTTCCTAAGGAAATTATAGAATACTGTTGAAAGCCTTTTTATCTTGTTTTTTACAAACAAGATAAAAGGATTTAAGCAGTTTTCTATAATTTCCTCGCGAAAATCTAGACAACTTCTTTTATATCTCCATATAAATAAATAGTAGATGCCTCCTTCTATATGTGTGTGTGTGTGTGTGTGTGTGCACATATATGTGTACACAGATACATACATACATACACACACACACACGCACACACACACACACACACATATATATATATATATATATAACAATTTGCTATGATGAAATATTATTCAAAGCAACGACTAAAAAGTTTGCCTGCAGAATAAGGAAACATAAACCCGGGAGAAAATAAATTACGAAAACAGTCTTCAGGGCCCTCAACAACATGATATCAACTGCGGAATGAGAAATACAGTCAAATACGAGCATATTACGTTGGGTTCTATTTTTGAAATAATTCTTCCGAATTATCCACCTCCTGGACGAAAAAAATCTCACCTTCATTTACCCATTACTTGATTCAGTCATTGGACTGCGGCCGTGCTGGGGCAGCGCCTTGAAGTGTTTTTGCTCTAACAAATCGGCATCGATACTTACTGTTCATTCTGGTACTTAATCTATCGATCCCTTTTGCCGAACCATTAATGTTACGGCCAAGTGAACAAACGATGTCAAGGTGAGAAAACACACACACGCAGACACGAGCACACAGACACGTGCTTGCGCGTATATATATATATATATATAAAGTATTGGGGTTTAGTTCACAGGTGATCTAAACGATTAGGTACGCTAGGTAAGTGCTGTAACGGGTTACCAGGGCTCCAAGGTTGTAGCCGAGACGGTAGTTATGGAGCCATTGCAGATTTCCGATGTAGCGGAAGTATATAATTGTCAAAGAGAAGAACACACCTTAAGGCAAGGCAAGCATCTCAAGTCATACACATTATTATTATTATTATTTTATTATTATTATTATATAATTATTATTATTATTATTATTATTGATGAGAGAGCATTCATGCCATCAAGTGACACTGGGTAAATATAGAAGCCCGTATACCCATCATGACTACCCTCTGATAAGGATACACCAGTGCACTATTATTATTATTATTATTATTATTATTATTATTAGTAGTAGTAGTATAGTAGTAGTAGTAGTAGTAGAGTAGTAGTATATTGGAAAAAATTCAAAGTCTTACGGCTGTTTCTGGGAGATACCCTTTAATGTGATGCTCCAGCATGGTCGCAGTCAAATGATTGAAACATTTAAAAGGATATATATGCACACACGCACAGATCACACACACACACACACACATGGTGGTATGGGATATAGTAGAAGACATCGGCCACAGGTCACGCAGTGGAAGTGAACCCGAAATCGCATGGCTGTAACCTCATAGCCGTGTTTGTGCCTATTCGGAAGGTTTATTTATTTAACATTTAAATCATTCTACAACTATATATATATACCTAAATTCCCCTGTAATGTGCAGGTCAAATAACTGTCGCGCCACTGGCTTCGTTTATATTTATATTCATTTTCTTCTCCTTTTACTTACTTCCAAAGATCAAATTGAAAACGTTTTACAGACAAGAAAAATGTATAGAGAATACCCAAAAAATCTGAGAGGGCGTCTATTGGATGGAAGCACTCCGTCGGTTACGACGACGAGGGTTCCGGTTGATCCGATCAACGGAACAGCCTGCTCGTGAAATTAACGTGTAAGTGGCTGAGCACTCCACAGACACGTGTGCCCTTAACGTAGTTCTCGGGGATATTCAGCGTGACACAGAGAGTGACAAGGCCGGCCCTTTGAAATACAGGAACAACAGAAACAGGAAGTAAGAGTGAGAGAAAGTTGTGGTGAAAAAGTACAGCAGGGTTCACCACCATCCCCTGCCGGAGCCTCGTGGAGCTTTAGGTGTTTTCGCTCAATAAACACTCACAACGCCCGGTCTGGGAAGATGGCGTCTATTAAGAGAATAGTGAAAGGAAATTGGTTAAACCTCTGTAATAAACATATGTTTTATTCTTTCACTCGAATGGTTTGCTACAAGAATCTGTTTCGAGAAGGAACATTGTCTGAAAAACGTCATACGTCAAAGAAACTTGGAACAATTCAATTTAAGACAATGCTTCTGCGCTGCTATGAGGATATATGCGATGGTGATG
>NW_021830234.1:0-4947 GCF_006345805.1 Octopus sinensis | reverse complement strand
TTTGATCATGTTGAAACATACTTTACGAAAATAGGAAAGTGTAAAAAAGTCCCGAAGGTTTCATCAGTTTGCTACTCATTAGCAATAATATTTTCAGTTAATCTCATCCATCTTCTCCCCCTCACACGAAGTTATTAACGTATTTTGATTCAGAGACACTCAATTATCTTCAGCAGAGATTTCTAAACTTTTCTGCTGTGAATTATTGAACTCCAAATATTTTAACTCACACACACACACACACACACACACACACACACACAAGGTAAAAGAGGGGGGAAGGGCAGAGGAAATAGTTACAGTCTTGCAGCTGTTGGAATATTCCAGTTAAAATATTTTTTTTTCGATGGAGAAATCTGATCCCAGTGAAAAATTATCTTTAATATTTATTTCGAATTTTGGTTGAGTTTGTTGCTGTTTTTTTTTTATATTTTGTGGCAGTTATAATTGTATAAGTGGTGATAGTAGAAGTGGCATCTGTTGTTGTTGTTTTTGTTGTTTTTGTTGGAGTTTGTTGGGAGAGAGAAAATATTTAACAAGATTTCATCTTATCTGAAGTATTTATAAACATTAATTTAAAATATTCACGTGACTGCTGCAATGATGGGAATTTGCAAACAGTACGATGACTGATGGGAGAAAAAGTAAGTGACGTTGTCGGAGAGCGATATACATGATATATATTATTATATATAATATATTATATAATATATATATATATATATATATATATACATACATCTATATATATATATCTATATACATCTATATATATATATATTATTATATATATATGTATATGTATATGTTATATAGTATCTATCTATCTATCTATCTATCTTATCTATCTATCTATCTATCTATCTATCTATCTATCTATCTATCTATATAAATAACTAATAAGGGGGGCTTATATACTATAATGGAGAAAGCTGCTTATCAATTAGGTATGTAGCAATTGCTAAAAGTACCAAAAGAAAGCAATTATTACAGGGTTGACCTTCTGGAAATATTTTTATGAATTCATGTTCTAAGAGATTTCTTATAATTTCGATTTCTCGCGTCTATTGAATTTTTTAAACTCCAATTTCTCGCAAATTTCAATATTCACTGCGTCCAATTCATCATAGATTTAAATATTCACTGCATTCACTGCGGATTATTCCATTTTCATTTGCAAAGTCTCTCACTTTCTCTTTTAATGTTTTGATTGGCTATCAATGTATACGTAATATAAAAACATCATCTATTGAGTGAATTTTTTAAAATACCCGTATAATTTTTGAACGTGGAATAGCTGGGAGAAGAGCCTGGAAAGTTGGGTAATTACTGTTAGAAGAGGAGGAGAAAAGAAAAAAACAAAAAATTACCAACACGTACTCGAAACTTGCACCTTATTCAGTTTCCGAATAAAACTTCAACAGTCATACACACACACACACACACACACACTTACACACACACACGGTTGCTAAAATTTATCCCTTCTATGTTGTCCTTTTAATTTTTTTGTGTTCATTGTTCATAATGCATGTTGTATTATATATATATATATATATATATATATATTATATATATATATACACAAAAGATTTAGGATCTAGGTTAGAAACCGGCTCTTTCTCTATTGGCGAGAAATCTTGAAATAAATCTGAACAATGACATACATACATACATACATACATACGTACTTACCGTACCTACATACAAGTGTACTACAGTATTGCAGCTATTTACTCAATCACTCTTTCGTAAAAATTTTCTCTTCGTCTTTTTCACTTGAATTCGGAACTCTTCTATTCCATATGTTATTATTTCCTGTTCTCCCTGTGATTGTTGCATGAGCTGTTCTGAAATATTTCGTTTAAAGGAAACAAATTATCGGTGATAGGATTCCACTAATAAATATAAAATTCAACCAAAGATTAAACGCTCGCCCAATTGTGAAGATACCCAATTAATCTTGAATCCTCGAAATTCGCAATTCAAACGAACGAAGATGTGCGCAAATTACATAATATATCAAATTAAAGATATCAAACGATGTCGCCTCGTGTTACATGAATAGCAAATTTATGGCTAGTTCTTTCATTGCTGGCTGTATATCATAAACTGTGACAAATAAACACAGTACGATCTCTCGGCTGGTTGTCCCGTACGATTTCAACAAAATCATGCTACCAAGCTCACCTGCTTCTTCTTAGAAAAGGGACCCCCACCTCCAGAAAACTTTAGCTTAACTCAGGTTTGTGTTTTGGGATCTTTTCACTTTGACCGGCAGATTTTTAAAGTAATTTCTATGTAACTAAACACTTTTAAACCTCGTATACTGGTAGAATGTGTTTATAAAACATCTTTTTCTCTTGGCTTTCTTGAGAAAATTCTGTAGTTTGTAAGCTATTTGTTGTTTAATTTCTTGCATTTCGGCAATTTCAACCAATCAATGACGTCTATTGAAGTGAATACAATATCTCCGTATCTTTGTCAACAACAATTATTCTACCAGTATACGAAGTTTAAAAGTGTTTAGTTACATAGAAATTATTTTAAAAATCTGCCGGTCAAAGTGAAAAGATCCGTGTTTTGTAAATAGTCAAATGTATCAGTACAATGCCAATATGGGTGAGGGCACTTGGCCTAGCGGTTAGGGTGCTGAGCTCGCAACCACAAGATTTCAATTCGCGACCACAAGGTTTCAATTCCTGGATCAGGAATGTGTTCTTGAGTAAAACACTCCATCTCACGTGGCTCTGTGATCACTTCGACACCTGATGTGTGATCCGTTGTGTAGCAGTTCAAGCAACGTCAATTTGATGAAGGGACCGAGTGAATGTACAGTTCATACATTTGATCGCTGTAAACAAATCCGTTGTGCAGCTTTGTTCAAGCAACAAATTTCAGATCCCGTTTTTCTCGGGCTACCATCATAAACACCATCATGTTAACCCGTCTGCAAGTTTAGGGCTAAAAACTGTAAATAAAGTTAATTTTACGAGGTCAGTTAAACACAAAATTTTGATGGGCCCAAATTTTTGTTACGGCATTAAATTTTTGCGTATTAAAAGTTTTGTTTGTATAAACTTCTTATCTCAAGGTGAAACATAATTCAAACTAAAGACCCTTGTAGTATCTTCCTTTGCTCTTACATTTTTATTCTTTTGCTAGTTTCAGCCATTGGACAGAAGCCATATCGAGACTTTGTACACAAGGGATTTTCAATCTAGTCTATTGATTCCCAGTACTCGTCTTTTACTGATATTTATTTTATCACTAGTTCTTAATAATTAATGTTGCGTCATACACATATAACTGGCACGGACAGGGATATGTATAGAAACAAACATGACAATACAAGATACGCTCATATAGTCATTTACTTTGCTAAAAATGAACAGAAAGTAAAAAAATTCAGAAATTAGTTGGGTCTGCTTGTTCCCGGTGAAAAGAAGGAACTTGGAACGCACAGAGCCAAAAAGGAGATTTCAAGGAATCTCGGCCTTGCTCTTGAACTTGAAAAGCCAAAAACGTCGAAGCCAAAAGGGAGATTACAAGGCATCTCGGCCGCGCTTCGGCCATTTCGTGAATCCGCTACCCCTGTTCTAGTATGTCTCATAATCGTACAAATGAAACTAGTAAAAACATACATACACAAACGCACACACGTACACGCATACATACTGCATACACGCATTTTTATGTATATATGTACTATGTACAGAAGACGCTTGAAAACTGTTCAGGATTACAAGTTTATAGTAGTTTTCATTTCGCAATCCTTCAGAGGGAGTGTAATGACCGATATTAAGCAATTACTTCCATCATCAGGTTAGTGTTCTTATATTTACAACATAGCAGTAAGTTATTTCAGATACCTGAAGATAAAAAAAATTCACTGTGAATTAGATAACTTCAGATAAACGTCTGTGGCTTTTGCATGCATGCATACATACATACATACATACATACATACATACATACATACATACATACATACATACATACATACATAATACATACATACACATATTCATACATAATATATACATTCATACATAATACATACATACACACTTAGATATGTATATAAATGTGTGCATACGTATGTGTATATGTATGTATGCATGTATCTCTC
Organism: Octopus sinensis; assembly: GCF_006345805.1. Lineage (NCBI taxonomy): Eukaryota > Metazoa > Mollusca > Cephalopoda > Octopoda > Octopodidae > Octopus > Octopus sinensis. The sequence goes on along the minus strand of NW_021830234.1, from coordinate 815 downwards.
TCTCTCTCTCTCTCTATATATATTATATATATGTGTGTGTGTGTGTGTGTGTGTGTGTGTGCATATATGTACATAAATATATACATACATATATATATATATATGTATATATATCAAACGAAAATATGAAAGAGGATTATTTATCTGGAAACTATCGTGTATCACTAGATTAAATATTATAAAGACACACACACACACACCCAAACACGCACACACACACGTGCACTCACGCAGACACACATATACGTATGTTCACATGCGAATATCAGTGGAGATACACGCACACACACACACACACACACACACCACACGCGCGCGCGCATACATAAGATATGATAGGATGTCGTAAGTTCCTTTCATCTTTTACAAAATATTATCGAACCAACAAACGAGCCAGCCAACCAACAATGAACTAAGCACATAGAAAGAGAGATACGCCTATACTTAAATAGAATGATAAATAGAGAGGTAGGAAGATAGAGACAGAGAGAGAGAGAGAGAGAGAGACAAAGAAAAGAAAGCTTATATTTAGAAAGTAGATATAACATATGTTAGGTTTAACATGTTTTTTTTCATTGTTGTTGATCTCATATTTGTTAATCTTTCCAAAATTCCTTTTCAAGATTCGTTTTTTGTCGCATAATTTACGAAATATCGTGAGAATTCTCCCCGAAATAAATAAAATATAAAATAAATATTAATAATTGTTCATGTAATTCTGTTATATATTTACACACACACACACACACATATGTATATATGTATATTATATATATATATAATATATATATATATATGTATTATATATATATGAG
>NW_021830232.1:0-5012 GCF_006345805.1 Octopus sinensis | reverse complement strand
TACAATATATATATATATATATATATATATATATATATATATATGCTTGGGTATCCCACAATACTTACGCATACATACGCATATACACATTACTCATGGCACATACAGAGACATTTACATGCAAATACAAATACACACATACGTTGAAACGTAGTAAAACACAAACACATGTCGACACACAGAGAACAACTCGGTACCATTTAATCTAAAATCTTCTGGCAATCATTAAGGAAACAGTCGGAATTTACCATAGATATTCAGTACAGCAGCACAATTATTCCAATTACTCGTTAAAGACCTTCTGGAATTCTGCACAGAAACTCAATTTAGACTCATTGCTTTGCTAATTTCAAAATTGGTTTTGAAAGCGGAGGGACGGGTAGTTCAGAAGTGTTTTTGTAACTATTTTTTTCGTTATATTTTGCTCCAGACATTTTTTTCTTGCATTTTTATTTACTTGTTTATTCTTGTTTGTTTCGGTGTTGTTTTTTTTTCTCGTTTTTGTTTACGTTTCTTTTTTTTTTCTATTTTGTTTTGTTTTACGTTGTATTTTTATCTCTGTCCATCGCTGCATCTATTTTTTTCGTCTCTCCCTTCCCACACATATACATGTGTGTATAGATACATACATACTTACATACATATATATATGTATACACGCACATATATATATAATATCTGGTGTGCCTATATGTGTGTGTATATATATATATATATACATACATACATATATATATAATATATATATATATATATCCAAATATATATGCATATATCTATATGTATACATATAGATAGATACATACATACATCTATACATATATATGTATATATACATAGATCGATAGATAGATAGATAGATCGATAGATAGATAGATAGATAGATAGATAGATAGATAGATAGGTAGGTAGGTAGATAGATAGATAGATAGATAGATAGATAGATAGATAGATAGATAGATAGATAGATAGATAGATAGATAGATAGATAGATAGATATGGATATACATGTAATGTAATACAATATATTATTAATGTAATATAATGTAAATATGATATGATATAACAAAACATAAGCTATCTTTTTTAGAAGTGGCGATCGCGAGATAAGCTGGTGTACTTGTGCAGACAGCTTTTTTTGAGCGAGCATCAAAAACAATACAGCAAATCATATGTGGCAAATCACATGTCCAGCTACGTCACCACTCACGTAATCAAGCACATGATTAACTCTAAAACGTATTCATTTGCTGATTCTGGTTGAAAGCACTGCACCTTCTGAATCACACTCCTGCTCCCTTCTTCAGTTGGAGCTTATCAAACTGATAAGAGCCGACCCAGTGTGGGTATTCGTCCTGTCAGCCAGCCCCGTCTGAGTAATATCCATTAATAGGGACATGAAACTCTAAGTAACTGGTTAAACTGGTTACTATACTCTTTACTCTCTTTTACTCTTTTACTTGTTTCAGTCATTTGACTGCGGCCATGCTGGAGCACCGCCTTTAATCGAGCAAATCGACCCCGGGACTTATTCTTTTGTAAGCCCAGTACTTATTCTATCGGTCTCTTTTGCCGAACCGCTAAGTAACGGGGACATAAACACACCAGCATCGGTTGTCAAGCAATGCTAGGAGGACAAACACAGACACACAAACACACACACGCATATATATATATACATATATACGACGGGCTTCTTTCAGTTTCCGTTTACCAAATCCACTCACAAGGCTTTGGTCAGCTCGAGGCTATAGCAGAAGACACTTGCCCAAGATGCCACGCAGTGGGATTGAACCCAGAACCATGTGGTTGGTAAGCAAGCTACTTACCACACAGCCACTCCTGCGCCTGTTAATATGTTAAATATTTACTTATATAACTATTAAATATTTATTTTACTAAGATATTCTTTCACTCTGTTATTTGTTTCAGTCATTTGACAGTGGCCATGCTGGAGCACCGCCTTTAGTCGAGCAAATAGACTCCCGGAGTTAATCTTTGTAAGCTTAGTACTTACTCTATCGGTCTCTTTTGCCGAACCGCTAAGTTACGGGAACGTAGACACACCAACATCGGTTGTCGAGCGATGGTGGGGGGGACAAATACAAACACACAAATACATACATACATACATGTATATATATATACGACGGGCTTCTTTCAGTTTCCGTCTACAAAATCCACTCACAAGGCTTTGGTCGGCCCGAAGCTATAGTAGAAGACACTTGCCCAAGGTACCACGCAGCGGGACTGAACCCGAGGTCAACTTTGTCTTTCATCCTTTCAGGGTCGAAAAAATAAGGACCAGTTGAACACTGGCGTCGATATAATCGACTTACCCTCTCTCCTGATGTTGCTGGCCTTGTGCCAAAATTTGAAATCATTATTATCGTCGTTGTTGTACTTATTATTAAGCTGGTAAGCTGGCAGTATCGTTAGCATGCTTGTTTGGCGGCATTTCGTCAGCCTTTACGTTCAGAGTTCAAATTCTGCTGAGGTCGACTTTTCCTTTCATCCTTTCCGGATCGATAAAATATGTTGCAGTAATCAAGTTATAACCAATATTATTTTTGATTCTTTTGTTATAATCTTTTCTCATTCTTTTCTTCGTGTTTCGTGACTGTGCTAAGTCATGACAATTTTCTTCTTCTTCTTCATCTTCTCCTTCTCCTTCTTCTTCATCCCTCCTTCTTCTTCATCTTCTCCTTCTTCTCCTTCTTCTCCTCTCCTTTTTTCTCCTTTTTCTCTTCTCTTCTTCTCTTCTACTTCTTCCTTTCTTCTTCTTCTTTTCTTCTCTCTTCGTCTTCTTCATCTTCGTCTTCTTGTTCCTGGGCATATATGTGCGCCTAAATAAATTTCTGAGTCTAAAAAGTATAGATAGATAGATAAACAAACAGACACATGTGTATATATATATAATATATATATATATATATATATATATATACATATATACATATATATATAATATATATATATATATATATATCTATATATATAATATATATATATATATATATATATAATATATCTGATCAATCGTATCTTCATTTCCACTCTCCTACATTCTGTTCATTTCCTTGTATTTTATTTATATTTTATATTTTTGATTTACTATATCATTTTTTTTCTTGTTTCCTTTTTTTCTTTTTTTTTAATTTTTCAATTTCCAAAATCCATTTCGTTTACATCTAATTTTTGTCGTTTAAGAGTTGCGCTCCTTACAACATTAATATCCGTGCATCCAAAGAACGGGAAGTCTGTCTGGTCAAGTAAAGTGTTTGACAAATGCTAAATTAATTCCTAAACTGAGTAGAAAATTCAGATTCATGATATATGTTCTGTAATAGAGCATTACTTTATTAGACACATCGTTTGTTAATGTATTGACTGGTTGGTACTTTAATTTGCTTCACATAACCAGTCTTTATACAGAGTACACAGCCCACACACAACTTGCACACATATAGACACATACATTCACATATATACACATGTATATACATATATATATATATGCATATTATTATGATATAATACAACATATTTAATATATAATATATACAAGTATATATGCGAGCAAAACGTATCCCGTCCAATGGACGGTGGTGATGTACTTGCGCGTACAAATACACGTTCCCACGGCTTTATCGATCGCATTCTCACCTGGAATCGATTTTTGTAAATTTTCAAGGCTTATACATGCCCTGATAAAGTCGGTATCTAAATATCAAATTTGAGCGCAATCGGATGGAGGATGCCCGAGATCCTAGAAGACACAGACAGACAGACAGACAGACAGAACGGATTTTATATAATATATATATGGCCCATCCGCAAATATATGGCCCGCCCGCATAACCAGTGGAGTGACAATATTTGAGGGCTACAAGAATGCGAGAAACCGCCTTGTGATTGGTGGTTTAACCACACCTGATATTCTGGTCGATATAGTAATAGAGTGATACATTATATATATATATATATATATATATAGAGAGAGAGAGAGAGAGAGGGGGGAGACAGACAGACAGACAGAGACAGACAGACAGACGGAAGGAGGAGAGATATCCAGCACCACCACTATCACATGTCATACCACAAGACGTCTGTAGTAATCTCTCTATTATCCCCCCTAGCATAGAAATGTTGTTTGTATCTGACGCAAGAGGTCGAACATCTGTCGATGGACTTCAAGTATGAGCAGGTAAGGGGAGGGGTTCTTAATTCCCTTTATATCAACGAAGCATGACTAAACAAGTAAGGGTAACTCTTAGTCCCTTTTATGCTAATGAAGCATGACAAAACAGAGAAGAATAGGTCGAATGACAATGATGCATTTAATTTCTTAAAGTAACAAGGAAAGTTTTTCAAATTTCTTTTGTTTTAGGGTGTCTTCATAATATCACTTTTTATTAAAATAAAGCATGACCAAAAAGGGATCTGCTTAATTCTCTTCGTGACAAGGAAGCATGACTAAAGAGATAAGGGAATCCTTTAGCTCCTTTTACGAGAAGGTCGCATGATTAAACAGATAAGAGAATCTTTCAGCCCTTTTATGACAATAAAGCATGACTAAACTGGTAAGGGGTCTTTTTTAATCCCTTTTGACAAATATGCAACGGGGGTCATCCTTAATTTCTCTTTGTACCAATCAGGCATGACCAAGCATTTAAAGGAAGTCTTTTATTCCTCTTCTACCAGTCAAGCATGACCAAATAAGAAAAGGAGGTCTTTGAGTTCTGTTAGTTCTAATCAAGCATAACCAAAGAGGTGATGGGAAGTCTCTGTGTGTTCTTTATACCAATCAAGCGTGACCAAGCAGAAAAAGGAAGACCTTTAGTCCTGTTTATTCCAGTCATGCATGGCCAAACATTTGAAGTTCCTCTTCGGGAAGAATATCTGTGAACTGTTTTAATTTTATTCTGCTTTGCTCATTTAGGTGAGGTGGAAGAGTAACAGGAATTTCGTGGTATAAACCCCACAACAAACAAATGAAAAATACTCGAATG
>NW_021830231.1:0-4958 GCF_006345805.1 Octopus sinensis | reverse complement strand
TTAGTACTTATTCTATCGGTTTCTTTTGCCGAACCGCTAAGTACGGTGACCGTAACACACCAGCATCGTTTGTCAAGCGATGTTGGGGGACAGACACACAAACTACACACAAAACACACAACACTCACCCACACACACATCACACACACACACACACACACACACACACACACACACACACACACACACACACACATATATATATGCCTATATACGACGAGCTTCTTTCAGTTTCCGTCTACCAAATCCACTCACAAGGCTTTGGTCGGTCCGAGGTTATGGTAGAAGACACTTACCCAAGGTGCCACGCAGTGGGACTGAACCCGGAACCATGTGGTTGGTAAACAAGCTACTTACCACACAGCCACTCCCACGCCTATATATAGATTCTGTTTATAGATTGTTTATGGAATGGTGTAGCATTGCCTCTTTATGTTGGCAAAAATACTCTACGTCGGTCTCGTTACTACTAAAATCATTAAAGTAGTTTTGTTCCCTACGAGATCAGCGAGTGTGTCTGTCACTTCTCTCTTTATATATTGTGAGTAAGATCGAACGACCGCCATCTCTAGCCAACAGGTGTCCAGTACCGATGACAGGAAAAGACCTAGAAACCAGAGTCTGTTGGTCCTGCTGTTGCTGTTGCTGTTGAGTGAACGGTTTTTGTCCCAGAGCTCGCAAGATGGGAGAAGTCCGAAACGTGGTCCTTTGCTATTCGTAAGACCCGCAGAAGAGAAAGCAGGTCAACCCCCGACACCGAGATCTTCGACGGATGGATGAATGCGCATCCAGGCTCAGCGGTTGCGTAGGAAGTTGGGGACAAGAAACGGAAGAAAGTGAGAGAAAGTTGGGGCGAAGAGTACCACAGGGGTCGCAACCGCCCCTGCCGGAGCCTCGTGGAGCTTTAGGTGTTTTCGTTCAATAAACAACACACAACGCCCGGTCTGGGAGTCGAAATCGCGATCCTCCGACTGCGAGTTCGCTGTCCTAACCACTGGGCCACTGCGCCTCCACTTTGCTGGTCTAGCTAAAGCTGGAGGGGAGTAGTTCGCCTCCTTCGTCACAATGTACTGGACACAGATTGTGTCGATAACCAGTTGGAAAAGTTGTTTTCGTGGGGTTAAAAGGTAACATGGTTCTGCGTAGAACTGTCACCTCATGTTAACAAATAAACTTTATTGCGAACATTGTTATGCTTATGTTACTAATTAAAATCATCTAGTTGAAGGCCGGTACGTATTGTTTGATTACATATATTACTTCATTAGGCTTTCTGTATGCATTTGTGTCCCTGCGATTAGGTTTAATATTATATACAGAATATTTTCTGTAGATTTTCTTCACTACTTCAGGGAATGTCGACCCTGCCTGACACGAGTCCCGGGCTCAGCTGGCTCCGGCTGACAGTACCCGGTATGGGCCCCTATCCAGGGTTAAGGAAAGGAGACAACCTTCAAAGAAATCCGGAGTGGAGCCCTGTAGGCGGTTTAGTGTTCGACTCGACACTCTTCCGGCAGCTCCTGCAACCAAACTGGTGCCAAACGTAATGCTCTACACTCCTTTGGACTACGTCAGAGAGGTCGAGAGAGGAATCCTGGCGATTGGGCTACCCAGGATTTTCTTACATCTAGCCAGGCCTGCGCAAAACTGGAGAGGAAACTGGAGAGGACATGAAATGTATAAACCAGACTGGATTAGTTTATGCACAACTCCATTGTCTCCTGAGGCAAAAGGATGCCAACAACAACAATTTGATTATGTGTATGCTGCTTTAGATATAGTGGTCGTATACTGTCAACTCAATGTGACAGTCCCGTAAGGGAATTACACCACCGCCATTTAGCCCTAGGAAACGTCGACGTCTCCTGTCGGCTTTGACACATTTTCTGTGTCCTTATATTTGCAAAGGGGAGGCAATCACCCCCCGCCAGCTGGGACTAAGCACCCGAAGACATAGGTTTCTGAGTCTATTGCTCGTCGTCGGTCCAGGGTAGCCAGTCTCGCTCGCTGAGATGACTGCAACCTCTTCGCAAATATATCCTATTTTCAGTAAAATTTATTTACTGATCACCGAAATAGGAAATATTGAATTTCTAAATGTCTCAGAGAGATACTGTTGTACTTGTTTCAGTCGTGTGACTGCGGCCATGTTGGAGCACCGCCTTTTATCTTTACGGATTAAGTCGATTACATCAACCCCAGTGCGTAACTGGTACTTAATTTATCGACCCCGAAAGGATGAAAGGCAAAGTTGACCTCGGTGGAATTTGAACTCAGAACGTAAAGGCAGACGAAATACGGCTACACATTTCGCCCGGCGTGCTAACGGTTCTGCCAGCTCGCCGCCTTAGATAGATAGTTATGCTTTAGATAGTTATATGGAATCTAAACTCTATGAAATCACTTAAGTTTTTTCTGACTTCTTACAGCTAACAAACGTTCATGTTTTGGTAAATTGCTAGGTTGCCGTTTCTGCAGTTCGCTATATCAAAACAGTTATATTTATTTAACAGCATTTATAATATGCACATGGAGGCGCGTGGCTTAGTGGTTAGGGTGTTGAACACATGATCGTAAGGTTGTGGTTTCGATTCCTGGACCGAGGCGATGCGTTGTATTCTTGAGCAAAACACTTCATTTTCGCGTTGCTCCAGTCCACTCAGCTGGCAAAAATGAGTAATCTTGCGATGGACCGGTGTCCCGTCCAGGTGGGGAATGCCCACGCCACTGAAACCGAGAAAACGGTCCTTAAGAGCCTGGCATGGCTCGAGAAGGAACATTTGTGGAGGCGCGTGGCTTAGTGGTTAGGGTGTCAGCATCATGATCGTCGCTCCAGTCCACTTAGCAGGCAAAAATGAGTAACGCTGCGATGGACTGGCGTCCCGTCCAGCTGGGGAACACATACGCCATTGAAACCGGGAAGCCGGGCCTTGAGCCTGGCTAGGCTTTAAAAGGGCGCATTTATTATTATTTATTTAGGATTGGCTGTGTGGTAAGTAGCTTGCTACGAACGACGTGGTTCCGGGTTCAGTCCCACTGCGTGGTACCTTGGGCAAGTGTCTTCTACTATAGCCTTGGGCCGACCAAAGCCTTGTGAGTGGATTTGGTAGGCGGAAACTGAAAGAAGCCTGTCTTATATAAGTATATATATATACATATATATATATATATATATATAATATATATATATATATATATGTATATGTATGTATGAAGTTATGTATTTGTGTTTGTGTATATGTGTGTCTGTGTTTGTCCCCCCAACATCGCTTGACAACCGATGCTGGTGTGTTAATTTAGCTGTTCGGAAAAAGAGACCGATAGAATAAATACTAGGCTCACAAAGAATAAGTCCTAGGGTCGATTTGCTCGACTAAAGGCGGTGCTCCAGCATGGCCACAGTCAAATGACTGAAACAAATAAAAGAGTAAAAAGTGTAAAAAAGCGTAATATGCACTACCCATTTAGCTCCCATAACATAACCTCTATGATATCTACCTTTACTAACTTGTATCATCGTTGTTCGACAGAAATAAATTTTCTGGCATGCATTATTACATACATACGCAGTGGTTTTCTGACGGCGGTGAATCGTTTGACACAGTCTAGTACTTTTTGTTCGGAGAGACATTTTAATCGACGTGTAGAATTCCGTTATTGCAAAATGGGAAACTTAATGCGGTGTTTATTTCATTATATCTTCAAAACCAGTCGATAACTGTTATTCAGTTGCATTAGCGTTGTTGCTTATCTGATTTCCAATGATTTCACTTACTACACCTAATTATCATTATATTTCCCCTGTGATAATTAGCAAACAGTTCGGGTACACCAAGAGTTTGTCTTTATGAGTCTTCAGTCAAATTTATGGTTAGCGCGTGACTAGTCAATATTTTCTCTCAACCATTTGAAAACCGTCGGTAAATGTATGGTTTTCTATTAATTATTGTATATATTGGTTTGTAGCACTTTTGTATGGGTTAGGGTTAGGGTTGAAAGAGGAGTATTTGGTGGGTAGAAGGAAAATTACGATTTTGCTTCACCTTTACCATACACACACACATACACACACATACACACACACACATTCACACACATTCACACACACAGAGGAACACACGTATTTATATATCTAATGCGCAAGTTCACGTTTGCGCAATTCCCTTCCATGTCACATTTTGTATTATATTTATCTGAGCTTCGTGGCCTACAAAGAAAATATTATTATTAATTTCATTATTATTATTATTATTATCATAATTATTATTACTACTATTATTATTATTATTATTATTATTATCATTGTTGTTGTTATTGTTATTATTATTATTATTATTATTGTTATTATTATTATTTTATTATTATGATTATTATTATTATTAATTTTATTATTATTATTATTATTATTATTATTATTATATTATTATTATTATATTATTATTATTATCATTATTATTATTATCATTATTATTATTATTATTATTCAATTAGGTTTCTAAAACCATTCATCTTCGAGAGGTGCCACACCAGTTATTTGAAGAAGTTCTGTTTTCTGAAAGGTAAAAACACACCTCATTATTTTCTATTGATTTTTTTCTTTTATTTTATTCCGTCCCTCCATTCCTTCCTTCCTTCCTTCCTTCCTTCCTTCCTACTTATTACTTCGAAGATAAAATGCCGCCTGTTTCGTATTTAAATCAGCTGAGATCTTGGGACCAAATGAGAAATTTTCCACCAACGTGACCAGTATTAATCATATTACTGTATCAACGCCATTGTCTTGACTCAGCAGCACATTCGAGGTGGGAAAGCTTGAGTAAGAGAGAACCTCTCGAGTAGTCGCTCAGTAATTATTTTAGTTGAGTTGACTAAAACAGTGGTTCTCAGCCTGGGTCCCACGGACCCCTTGTGATCCACAAAGGTAGTACTGAGGGTCCATGAGCTAAATTCAAATTTCA
>NW_021830230.1:0-4998 GCF_006345805.1 Octopus sinensis | reverse complement strand
GACGTAAATGCATACCTCGGTTTCGGTCTTAACAAAAGAATTACTTGCATAATCAAGTGTCCGTGACTTCATCAGTACATTCGGTCCTCGAGATGCAAACCGCAAGACTAACCCCAGCTCTCTGTGTCAAGACAGACACGTGCTTAGTCTACTGATTACATCGGGAATAAAATTTCAAATGTCTTGGTTCTGGCGCGCTAAGAGACTCGTGAAGCGAAGGGCTGCAGTGAATAATTCACTGCGGGTAGTGCTTACAATAGGGAACGTATTTATTTAAATATTTAAATATTGAGGAGAGATAAATAATATTAATTTTAATATCAATTTAAAACCAGTAGTCCAGCATTCAAAAAAATTGAGGAGTCAGAGAATTCAAATATATGTGTATATTGGCAGGGCTGGCCTGCTAGGTAGCCGGCCAAAATGCTAGAAGAAGATCATCAACGATCAAACTACAAGGGAAATTCTCTAGAGGAAGAATTCAGCGAACACCAGAACCAACTTTGGCGGGCAGGACATATGAAAAGTAAATAAAAAACAGACTTAAATGCATACCTCGGTTTCGGTCTTAACAAAAGAATTACTTGCATAATTCAAGTGTCCGTGACTTCATCAGTACATTCGGTCCTCGAGATGCAAACCGCAAGACTACCCCAGCTCTCTGTGTCAAGACAGACACGTGCTTAGTCTTACTGATTACATCGGGAATAAAATTTCAAATGTCTTGGTTCTGGCGCGCTAAGAGACTCGTGAAGCGAAGGACTGCAGTGAATAATTCACTGCGGGTGTGCTTACAACTAGGGAACGTATTTATTTAAATATTTAAAATTGAGGGAGATAAATTAATATTAATTTTAATATCAATTTAAAACCAGTAGTCCAGCATTCAAAAAATCTGAGGAGTCAGAAAAAATTCAATATATGTGTATATTGGCAGGGCTGGCCTGCTAGGTAGCGGCCAGAATGCTAGAAGAAGATCATCAACGATCAAACTACAAGGGAAATTCTCTAGAGGAAGAATTCAGCGAACACCAGAACCAACTTTGGCGGGCAGGACATATGAAAAGTTAAATAAAAAACAGATAAATGCATACCTCGGTTTCGGTTTTAACAAAAGAATTACTTGCATAATTCATGTGTCCGTGACTTCATCAGTACATTCGGTCCTCGAGATGCAAACCACAAGACTAACCCCAGCTCTCTGTGTCAAGACAGACACGTGCTTAGTCTTACTGATTACATCGGGAATAAAATTTCAAATGTCTTGGTTCTGGCGCGCTAAGAGACTCGTGAAGCGAAGGACTGCAGTGAATAATTCACTGCGGGTAGTGCTTACAACTAGGGAACGTATTTATTTAAATATTTAAATATTGAGGGAGATAAATTAATATTAATTTTAAGTATATTTGCCATCTAAATGAATGCTAACCACTAGGGGCGAATGCTACTGTAGCTTGTAGCCCCAGGAGAACATCTTCTCCAGCTGACTATAGACACACTTTCTGTGCCCTATCGGTATTTGCAAAGGGAGGACATCCTCCATCGTCGACCTAACGTGATACGCACGGACCCGGATTTCTGGATTTACCCGTCATCAGTCCACGATATTCACCGGTCTTCGATGCGAAGGGGTCCTAATGCAAATACCGATAGAGCAAAAAAGTGTGTCAATAGCCAGCTGGAGAAGATGTTTTCCTGGGGCTACAAGCTACAGTAGCATTCACCCTTAGTGGTTAGCCACATTTAAGTCACAAATGTACTTCACATTGTCGTGCAGTTACTGTTTATATCTCGTTTAGAGATTTATTATATATATATATATGCATGTGTGTCTGTGTTTGTCCCCACCACCATGGCTTCACAACCGATGTTGGTGTGTTTATGTCTCCGCGACCTAGTGGTTCGGCAAAAGAAGCCGATAGAATAAGTACTAAGCTTAAAAAAGAATAATTAAAGGAGTCGATTTGTTAGACTAAAAGCGGCGCTCCAGCATGGCCGCAGTCAAATCATCTTAAAAAATACAAGAATAAAAAAGAATAGGAAATATATGTATATATATATATGCATATATATATGCATTTAATATATATATATATATATATATTATATATATTATATATATATATATATATGTGTATGTAATCATATGTATATATATATATATACATTTATATATATAAATATATATGTGTGTAATCATATGTATATATATATATATATATATATCTCATATATATATATCTCATATGTTCATGCACATTCGTAATTCCTAAATTCCAACTATTTTCCAAGTTGTTTACACGGCCAGACATTTAAGAACTGTTTATGAGATTGGGTATCAGATTAAATCATTGGCGGGAGGGATGTTTTTAAACAAACACATTAATTAATAAAAACGGCGTAGATTAATTAGTAGACAACATTGTTTCCAGAGCGTTATCTTTATTCCTGATTATGTCCACAGACTGGTGATGGAAGTATGATGAAAGTGGCCACCATGTTAACGTTTCGTTCTTCACTCCATTCTTGTTGATGCTTTTGAATGATGAAAGGGTAAACATCAACATCACTGCACAAGAAAAACAGAAGAGATAACACCAGACATCCCGTCTGACATTCTAATAAATAGTTGCTCCATCCACTGTCCAGGCAAAGCTGACCTAGGTAGAGAGAGGGAACAAGAATCATTCTTAACCGACGCTCTACCGACTTACCCATTAGGGCAGCCGATTCTATTCAGTCAAACTAAATTCTCAAGACTTCCAATTGTAGGAAGCTCCGAAGCCCCCCTCCAAACCGTTAAATATTTGCAAAACAGCAAATGAGATTGTACAGCAGAAACAACGTTAAGCCATTGAAGTTCATTAATTAATATTCTTTTTCCGTTGTCATCTTTCTTTACGCACACACTCACACACTTACATAGAAACACACACATAGATATCCATCTGTGTATATGCATGTACGTATGTATGTATGTATGTAATGATCTTTTGCAGAGTGCAAGCACAGTATTTCATACGAACACGAAACAAAAAGCATTAAATGTGAGTTGTAAAGTATGTAAGCCGCAAATGAAGCAGCAATCTCAAGTGCAACGCAATTTTTCCCATTTCGGCATGTCACACGCCATTATCACTTCCGATTTTATCAACGATAGCTAATGTTAAAACCAGAGTTATGGCCCAAGCAAATCCGCTTCTAAGAAATTGTACCGACTACCCACGTCATACAATGAGCAGTATAACACCCGTTGGCAAGCACGGCCATGCACCTGCCTATCTATCTATCTATCTATCTATCTATCTATCCATACATATAGGTATATATACACAGATATATATATATTATTATATATACATATATACATATATTATATATATAACATAGATCATATAGACATATATATATATGTACATATATATATATATATAGATATATATGGACATATAATATACATATAAATACATATTATATATGTACAGATATATATATATATGTAGATATATATATATAACATATATATATATATATTATATATATATATATATAATATATAATATATATTATGTACAATATATATTATATGGCATATATATATATATGTGTGTGTGTGTATTTGGCATGTGATTTCTTTTATCAGAAATTGAAGCAGTAAGAAATTTGGAGGTTAATCAAGTATATTTTTTATACTGGTCCTTAATTAGTTCCTGACAGCAACGCGCCTTTCATGATGAAGCCTTGATATTTGATTGTATCCGGTATAAAACCATAAACTCTACGTTTTCGGTCAAATCACAGGTTGTTGGAATACAAACATGCTAATATAAGCATAATGATATATCTTGACAATACTATAAACACAAAATTTGTTTTTGGCCAAACCGATTGAGAAGATTTCTCACATTACAAAGAGGCAAATGCGGAGGCGATGTTCGATTTAGCCTGAAGATTGAACATGTTTATTTTATTGCTATTGAAGACAAATATTTTCAATTCAACATGAAACTTCGTTTGCTGCCTGGATGTTATTCAATCTCTCTATATGAAACGCACACAAACAGGCACAATTACACGCAAATATATATATATATGTATATATATATATACATAACATACATATGTGTGTGTATGTATGTATGCATATATATATACATGTATACATGCTTGTATGAAAGTAAACATTATCTTTCTATCTACTCTTTATCGCTATATAACAATCACACACACGTGCATACTTACTGCACACATACACACACATATATATTTAGATAGATAGATGGATAGACATATATGTATATGTGTATATACATATTCTATATACATATGTGTATGTGCAAAGATACATACATAAACACACACACACAGAGCCCCATGTATATATATATTTGTCTTAAAGGAGCACTCCGTCGGTTACGACGACGAGGGTCCCAGTTCATCCGATCAACGGAACAGCTTGCTCGTGAAATTAACGTGTAAGGGGCTAGCTATTCCATAGAAACGTGTACCCTTAACGTAATTCTCGGGGAGATTCAGCGTGACACAGAGTGTGACAAGGCTGGCCCTTTGAAATACAGGTATTACTCACTTTCGCCAGATGAGTGGACTGGGGCAATGTGAAATAAAGTATCTTGCTCAAGGGCACAACACGTCGCCGGGAATTGAACTCACGACCTCACAATCGTGAGCCGAACGCCCTAACTACTAAGCCACGCGCCTTCACTATTTATATATATATATATATATATACATATATATATATATATATGTGTGTGTGTGTGTGTATGTGTGTGTGTGTGTGTGTGTGTGTGTGTGTGTGTAATATATATAGATGTAATAACTGGTGCAAAGAATGTCGGCTGCAGTGTGGAAATGGTCACCATATTGTCGGATTGTTAAAAATTCTTTCAGAGAGAATCTTAAAAATAAGAGACGAATTTCATAACAAAATCTACACACTTTTAAACATAGGTTTGCAGGTTTCCACGTATGTATGCG
>NW_021830229.1:0-5003 GCF_006345805.1 Octopus sinensis | reverse complement strand
CTATAGTTTGAAGAAATGTCCACGTATACCAACGAATGTCATCCGGTGTAGTAGGTGTACAAAAAAAGTACAAAACGTCATATTTCTCTCCTTTTTTTTACGTGACCTTATAAATATTTTGTGTCGGAATATTAATAAACTACTTCCTGTCTTTTTCAACTACCCTCTCCACTTCTTCACCATGCCCCTTTCTCTGTCTCTCTCTTTTTTCCCTCCTACTCTCTCTGTTTTTATCTGTGTTTATGTCTCTCCCTCCCTTCCTCTCTATTTCACTCTTTTTCTCTCTCTCTCCCTCATCCCTCGTTTCCGCTATTTCTCACTTTACTTCTTTCGGTTTGTAAAATATTTTCAATGTGCAATTCTCCTTTTCGTCGTCGTTGTTGATGTCCTTCTTCTTCTTGTTCTTCTTCATTGTGGTCGTCGTCCTCTTTCTCGTTGTCGTTCTCATCATCATCATCATCATCACCGCCAACACCACCATCAAAACCACCACCTTCGCCATTATCGTCATCCTTGTCGTTGTCGTCGCCGTCATCTCGTCTTTATCGTAACGATATATTTCTTATTGTTCCAAATTTTGCATCTGTTTTGGCAATATTGTATGTGAAAAATCAATACAATGATATTAGATTTATTATATCTCCATTAGTATTTAAATGTTTAAGCACATGTAGATGGAATTCTCCTCTAATAATTACGTAGATAATTTTAGTCGATCAAAATTTTTCACCACACTATGTTAATATATAAATTGAAGGTAAATTTTAATGAAAATGGGTGTATGGAAAATAATTTTTTTTTTTAAATATTAACTCTAACCGGTTTTCGTCGCAATGCATATACCACAATCATACAAAACCTCACTCTACTGTCCACAGACCCAAAGTGAATAACATTATCAATACACATAAAATCCTTAAATGTAAAAGGCAACACAAATCTTTGGAAAAACTCATGACAAATGCCAAACTTCTCACACCACATCCACCCCCACAGGTTAAAAAGTGTACACGCCCAAACTGTGGCATCTACCCATTCCTACTTGAAGGCTCTGAATTTACTTTCAAATAAGGAACAAAGTTTAAAATCAAGACCAACTTCTCCTGTTCCTCCGAGAACCTTATCTACGTTCTCACAGAAAAAAGACGAAACGAGGTATTGAACCTCTTACTTCAGTTTTACAATTATTGGACTAATAGTCCATTTAAAAATTGGGGCGTTAAGCCTCTTAAACACAATAACATACAATAACAATTAAACATTATACAATAAGCAATATAACACTGAGGCTTTTCAACCTCTTGTCACTGTTCCTCCCCAACATCGCTTGTGCCCGTATACTCCGCCGTCACCCACGCCTCATTCAAGACCGAGGCGAGATCCGAGCCGTCGTCGCCCGGCCACAAGCGATATTCCTCACTGAGTCTCTGTAGCCTATACGTCACAAGCAACGTTATGACCTCCACAGCTATCTGAGGTGGTCATTCGGGATCCTGTGTGAAGGTTAAGTGTACTCCCTTATGGTGCTTTTCCACCACCTCCCTACCTCTCCGCCTCTGTTGAAGAAGACCAATAGTTCGTCTTACTCCGGGTTCGAGGTAGTTAATTCTACCGTTGGCGGCACAATTCTCCCCAACGGTGTCTTTTCCCCTTCCTTGGGGCACAACCCCTACCGGCAAGCAACTTACCACACAGCCGCTCCTGACATCCTCTCTGAGACCGGCACCGTATTTGGTATTTATTATGCTGAATGACCGACTGTGTGGTTAAGAAAATAGCTTTGCAAGAGCATGGTCTCACATTCAGTCCCACTGCGCGGTAGTTTGAGCAAGTGGCTTCTGCTATAGCTTCAGACCGGCTAATGTGTTATGAGGGAATTTGTTAGAGGAAAACAGTGAGGAAGCACTTTATATATTTATAGTTTTTGTGTGCGTGTCTGTATGTGGCGTGTGTGTGTATGTGCATGCATGTATTTATACGTGTGTCCGTGTCTTTGTGTTTGTGTTTCCTCCAACACATCTTGAAGACTGCTGTTGGCTCGTTTACGTCCCTCTCATTTTGCGGTTCGGCAAAACAGACCGATAGGCTAAGTAGCAGTAAAGAAAAAAGTCCTGGGATTGATTTGTGTGACTCAAACATACTACGCTGTGCCCTAGCATGGCCGCGCTCCAATGAAGGTATTTTCCTTCAGCCATGTCTGTCAAGATTTACCTGGTTGACATGGTGTGTCTGCATCTTTCGAATGTTTTCTCTTTTCCCTCTTTCCTTTTCTCACTCTCCTTGTCTGCGTATCACACGCATTTTATCTCCCCCTTTTTCTCTCTCTCTTTCTCTTTTCTCTTCTCTCTCTCTCTCTCTCTCTCACATACACTCTATATGTCTGTCTCTGCCTCTATCTCTCTCTCTCTCTCTCTCACACACACACACACACATAAACACACTTTTTGTCTGTCTCTGCCTTTCCCTCTCTCACACACAATCTGTGTGTCTATCTCTTCCACCCCTTCTCTTTCTTTCTATCCCCGTCATTTGTGGAAATACCTTAGAAGTCATATAGAGGTCATTGCGTATGTTATGCTTCAGATAATTATCAAACTCATTCTACAAGTATGAAAGTATAAGGTATAGGCATGTTCATGTACGTAATACCTATAAGTGTGAGCGTGTGTGTGTGTGTGTGTGTCTTGACTGTATATTTAGCTTATTAATTGTAGGTACCAAACAGCTGTGGTCATGCTGGACTGTCATAAGAAATACATGCCCGAACGCTCACGCATGCACTCCATCACTTCCATTATATATATTATATATATATATATATATATATATATATATATATATATATATATAATATATATATATATTACTTTATTTAAAAGCAGCAGATATTCAACAAAACCTGTTACTCGGAGTTTCATGTTCCCGTTCGTCGGACATTTTTGTTTTAAAAAAAAATAAACTGTCCGACGAACGGACGGGAACGTGAAACTCCGAGTTACAGGTTTTCTTGAATTTCTGCTGCTTTTAAATAAAGCATATTACTCTACCCCTGGTATTTGAGTACTCTTTTTTCCACCTTGTTTACATATATGTGTTTACTCCGGTATATATATATAATATATATTATATATATATATATATATAATATGGCAATGTAACTACACTCGTGCTGTTGGCGATTTCTTTTCCTTCTTTTGGACCTTTCCTTTTCTCCTTTCCGACAAAGCGCTATGCTCGAAACGTCAAAAATTCTCTCATTTTACTGAGCATCAAACTAATACATTCCTTGTGCACGTTCTCTTGTTGTGTGTGTGTGTGTGTGTGTGTGTGTTGTGTGTGTGTGTGTGTGTATGTGTGTGTGTGTGTGTGCATGTGAATTACATATAACCAGATGTTCAGTTATATGTATACGTAATTAATGAATAGGGTTTCTTATGATGACAGATGTGTGGTTAAAAAGTTTACTCAGATACTGCGTGGCTTCATGTTTAATCTCACTGCGCAGCATCTTAAGCAAGTATTTTCTACCATAGCTCCGGGTCAATTTATAACTTGTGAATGAATTTGGTATGTCGTTCCCTTTGCGGTTATTGAAACTCCCAAATTACTACGAGTACTTAGTAGATTCATTATAATAATTATTATCATTGATAAAATCATAATGG
This sequence comes from Octopus sinensis, assembly GCF_006345805.1. Classification (NCBI taxonomy): domain Eukaryota; kingdom Metazoa; phylum Mollusca; class Cephalopoda; order Octopoda; family Octopodidae; genus Octopus; species Octopus sinensis. Next base: position 1,338 of record NW_021830229.1, on the reverse strand, counting down.
TGACCTCACTTGGTTAGGTACAAGATTAGTTATCATTGGAGAGCATATATCTGATTGAAGTGATTGTAGAAAACTGTATCTATTTTATCAATCACAGAGAGATGAAAATCCAACGTATAGTTACAATATCAGCTTGGATCAAACGGGGACAGATTAAATTCAATGTATTTCATCTGGAAATGTCCCCACCAGATGCTTTCAATGTCATCTGAACTCTGGGTACGAAAGATAAACTTTTCTACTCTAGGCATAAGGCCCAAAATTTTGGGGGAGAGGGCCAGTCGATTAGATCGACTCCAGTACGCAACTGGTACTTAATTTATCGACTCGGAAAGGATGAAAGGCAAAGTCGACCTAGGCGGATTTTGAAGTCAGAACGTAAAGACAGACGAAATACCTATTTCTTTACTACCCACAAGGGGCTAAACACAGAGGGGAAAAACAAGGACAGACACACGGATTAAGTCGATTACATCGACCACAGTACATAACAGGTACTTATTTAATCGACCTCGAAATGATGAAAGGCAAAGTCAACCACGGCGGAATTTGAACTGAGAATGTAGCGGCAGACGAAATACCGCTAAGCATTTCGCTCGGCGCGCTAAGGTTTTTGCCAGCTTGCGGCCTTTGGGTAAGAAAGATATTACAAAGATATTAAGAATGTTTGAAATTTCGAAATCGCTGTGTCCTGCACATATGGTGGGGAGGCAGATAGTCAATTTACATCAGAACCATTGCTCGACTGGGTATTATTTAACCGACCTTGAAAGGATGAAAGGCAAGGTCGACTTCAGCGGAATTTGAACTCAGAATATAACGGCATACGAAATCCCGCTAAGCATTTTGTCCGGCGTTCTAACGATTCTGCCAGCTAGCCGCCTTTATCTATACATCAATAATAATAACCCTTTCTACTATAGGCACAAGGCTTGAAATTTTGGGGGAGAGGCTAGTCGATTATATCGACCCCAGCGTGTAACCGGTACTTATTTCATCGACCTCGAAAGGAGGGAAGGCAAGGTCGACCTCGGCAGAATTTTAGCATAAAACGTGAAGACGGATGAAATGCCGCTAAGCGTTTTGTCCGGAGTGCTAACGATTTTGCCAGCTAGCAGCCGTCACTTATACAACAACGACAACGACAGCAACAACAACAGTAATAGTAGTATTAATAATCATGGACTCCTCGTCAAAGACGATGTAATGAGTTTCAGCTTTTGCCGAATGACCGGCACATTAGCTCGCTCCCTCCATCAAATCGACATTGCCTGAACAAGAAGTGCACGGTGTAGCACGCTTTAGTTGTTGAAGTGACCGCAGAGCAACGTGACATGA
>NW_021830228.1:0-5004 GCF_006345805.1 Octopus sinensis | reverse complement strand
TATATGAGAACTAAAAGATAGATTTACTACCTAAGCATCATAAAAGGGACCCTTTTCCCAAACACAGCATAAAAAGAAAACCACGTGACTGCCAAAACAACGTGTCTATCCAGACGCTGTCATCAACGTGACATTCGGAGAGACGGAGGAAATAGGTTGAACAAAACGAAAATAAGCAAAGAAAAAAACTTTAAAAAAACCCCAAAAAAACAATGAATAACTATGTTTGCGTACGTGAGGAGTTTAAGTTATAAGCTCCACTGCTATTTATCCCCGGCATTAACTGGTTGAAGATTACAAAATAACTCTAGTCCGTTTATATCTTTATCATCGGAGCTTAACCATGATATAATGGTCTATTTGAAAAAAAAAAAAAAAGGTATGAGGTGCCGAATGAGGTGGGAATCAATTGTGTCAATGATGATGAAGCACAAAAAAAAAAAAAAAAAAACCAATTCGATTGAAGAAATATAGCAAAAGAACATTTGTATACAATTGTTTCAAACTTTCCAAACAAAAAATATTGGCGGCGCCTGAGCAATCCGGAATCTTTATATATTAAAATTACAAGAAAGAAAAAAAAATTTTTTTTTTGTTTCGTTGGACGCCATATTTGACAATTATAATGTGATTTGTTTTGTTTTTTTTTCATGTTAAATTCGAGCTAATTCATGTAGATGAGATATAAAGTAATGATTGCCACAGTTAAACATCTGATTCGAATACATGATAGGGAAGATTGTGTAGTTTTATGAGATATATAATCTTTGTACAGACACAAGAAGTATTAAATCGCAACACTAAATCCAGATTGTCTCAGACGGAATAAACAAAGGCAATCAGCGAACATAATTATATGCAATGATATAGACACACACTCATATGTTTATAAATATATATATATATATATATATATGGATAGATAGATAGATAGATAGATAAATAGATAGATAGATATAGATATTATATATATATGTATATATATATATATATATATATGTGTGTGTGTGTGTGTTTATAGATCTATATATATGTCTAAATATGTTGTGTGCATGCACCCACACACATTTCTCCCTCTCTCTCCTCTCTCTTATATATAATATTATATTATATATAATATTACACACATTTATCAATATACAGAATATGCAAAATACATATCTATCAATGTATCTATATTACCAATCTAACTATCTATCTAAGCATATATGTGTGTGTTGTGTGGTGTGTGTGTGTGTGTGTGTGTGTGTGTGTGTGTTTGTTTGTGTGTATGTTTATCTATTTATTTATTTATTTATGTATGTATGGATAAATATATAGAGATATACATAGTTATGCATGCACAAATATAAGCCCGCCTTTTTTATACATGCATACATACATACAAATAAATATACATACATACAATCATGCATACATTTTGACAGTGACTGATACATTTTGACAAATATTTCCCGCCTCTTTTTTCATTCTCACTAGCATTTCTGACTATCTTTCCATGACTTCTAAGATGACTCTTAAGTCCCATTTCAGAACTGTATGGTTGGAAGCATAGGCAACAGTCGAAAGCTGTAACTTACTCCGTGCGTGTGTTAGAATCTCAAATTTTGAATTTACATGTTGTGTATAACCCTAGTAGTATGCCGGTAAAGCACGTTTACTGCGTATGGTTACCTAGTGTTATCTGCGTTAATGGCACGATCGTCACTGGATCTACATCAAAACTTTTTCAAGATATACAGGTACACTGAAGAATTCCTGATATCGATCAAGCGACGATTGCACAATTACCGTATCTGTTTAATATATATATGTGTGTATAGGCGCAGGAGTGGCTGTGTGGTAAGTAGCTTGCTTACCAACCACATGGTTCCGGGTTCAGTCCCACTGCGTGGCATCTTGGGCAAGTGTTTCTGCTATAGCCTTGGGCCGACCAATGCCTTGTGAGTGGATTTGGTAGACGGAAAACTGAAAGAAGCCTGTCGTATATATGTATATATATGTGTGTGTATGTGTTTGTGTGTCTGTGTTTGTCCCCCTAGCATTGCTTGACAACCGATGCTGGTGTATTTACGTCTCCAGCATGGTGTATTAGCGGTTCGGCAAAAGAGACCGATAGAATAAGTACTGGGCTTACAAAGAATAAGTCCCGGGGTCGATTTGCTCGACTAAAGGCGGTGATTCAGCATGGCCGCAGTAAAATGACTGAAACAAGTAAAAGAGTAAAAGAGAGTAAAAGAGTATATATATTTATATGAAGAGGGTGAGAATTTTGACGGACCGTTTTCCGGTTTATTGACTACTCTACAAATTGGGAAGGGATACTAGTTAAACTTTCATAAGATAGACGACGGTGATCGCACCGTGAAATGATCGAGCAAGGAAAATTTCTATTCTGTTATCTACACGTATGGAAATCATAGCTGGAACGTGTCGCGCAAGAATGAAATTATCCAAACTGTGAAGGCGGTGGGGTGGCTGCGTTCTAAGAAGCTGGTTTCTCAACGATGTGCCCTTAACTTTATTCCCACTGCTGGGATGCCTTGTACAAGTGTTATCACTATAACCCTGTGCCATCAATCCATCCATCCATCCATCCATCCATCCATACATACATACATAATACATAATACATACATACATACGGTACGTAAGACGTACACACATACAGGTCCATACATATAGACACAATCTACGTAAATATCTCGTAGAATACGTGTGTGTGTGCGCGTGTGCGTGTGTAGTGTATGTATATAGGCATGTGTATAGGATATATATATATATATATATATATATAACTTTTATGTGCAGTTTGTGGACAGAGACCATACCTTGCTTTTGCTGGGCTCAAATCTCATTTGCGAAACCCATGGAAACGAACCTCCGCTATCTATTCTGCCTATATATCTGTGCATACCTGTCAACACCACACACTCACACACACGCATACACACGCACATACACACACACAACCACACACACACACACACACTCACACACACACATTTAGACTTTTCAATATTGTGCTGCAACATGGCCACAGTCTAAAGACTGAAATAAATGAAACTCTGAATATCAAGGGTAACGATGATGGTGATGGAACCAGATAACCTCGCGTGTCATGATCCGTTTATTCCAGTTGAGGGATTTACCAGAGTATAGCTTGGGGTATGGAGGTGCGATCTGTAGTGGATTTCGATGGGCAGCGGAGAATTCGGGGTCCAGGATCACAGGGCAATGTTTCGTTTAGGCATAGTAATTATAATAATTTAGTGTTCAACCTCAACCTATAAGGTTCAGTCTTGAGTGCACAACAACCTATAGCGGAAACGGATGTAAGCTGATGATATTCATTGCATAATTTATAGTCCCTATGTCATGCTTTTAACATAAGTGTGTGTTTATCTGTGTGTGTATATGACTGTGTTTGTGTGTGTGTGTGCTTGTGTGTGTGTGTGCTTGTGTGTGTGTGTGTGCTTGTGTATGTGTTTAAATATGTATATATCTGCTTGTGTGTGTGTGAGAGAAAGAGAGCTAGAGATAGAGAGAGAGAGAGTATACATACGTCTGTGTCTCTGTGTTTGTCCTGCACCACCGTTTGACAACCAGAGCTGGTTTGTTTACGTCCTCGTAAGTTAGCAGTTCGTAAGGTAACCCATAGAAATAAGTAATTGTGAAGATTCGTTCGACTCTGTATGCATGTGTGTGCGTGAGTGTGTGTGTGTATGTGTGTGCGTACGTGTGCGTGTGTAAATGCAGAGATACACACACACATAACCTCATTCTCACGCACGTACACACACTCACAAAACACACACACACACACACACAAACACACACACACACACACTCGCACACACACAAACACACACACACTCACAAACACACACACACAAACACACACACAAACACACACACACACACACACACACACACATACACACACTCACAATATTGGCCGCAGTCCAAAATACTGAAACAAGTAAAAAAAAAAAATGAAAGATAAACGTCAAAAAGTTTTATCGAACAATCTGGAAATTCGAAATTCGTTACACGCTTTCTCTGAAGATTAACAACACAACAACGAGAAGTGTACACGTTCAGCAGACAAGACAATATACGACATAGATGAGGGGGAATTTCTGCCTAAAAAAAAAAACAAAAAAAATCTTCACTTTATATAATGTATTCCCGAATTTATGAAATAGACAAGATGGTCGCGACAAGAACGACTTCATAGACCTGAAGGATTTAGAGATTTCAGTAAACGTTCTGCTGGAGCTAAAAGCGATAATAATAACAATATATAAAAAAAAAGTGAAGAGACTGTAAAAAAAATGCAGAAGTGGCTGTGTGGTAAGTAGTTGCCTACCAACCACATGGTTCCGGGTTCAGTCCACATGGCATCTTGGACAAGTGTCTTCTGCTATAGCCCGAGCCGACCAATGCCGGTGAGTGGATTTGGTAGACGGAAACTGAAAGATACCTGTCGTAGATAGTGTATATATATATTATATATATATATATATATATATATATATATGTGGTGTGTGTGTGTGGGTGTGTGTGGTGTTTGTTGTGTCTGTGTTTGTCTCCTAGCATTGCTTGTCACCGATGCTGGTGTGTTTACGTCCCGAAACTTAGCGGTGCAAGGCAAAAGAGACCGATAGAATAAGTACGGGGCTTACCAAAGAATAAAGTCCGGGGTCGATTTGCTCGACTAAAGACGGTGCTCCAACATGGCCGCAGTCAAATGACTGAAACAAGTAAAAGAGTAAAAGAGTAAAAGAGTAATGATCGAGTTTATATTAATCTTTTTAGAAATATTGTTTGTTTGTTTGTTTGTATTTATTGTGTATTTATGTGTGTGTGTGTGTGTCTGCATTCACACACACACACACATACACACACACACACACACATATTACTTAATTTTCCTCGGATACACGCGCCACTGCCTCAATGTCACATTGGTTACTCTGTTGTTATCTTTTATCACTATTC
>NW_021830227.1:2500-4914 GCF_006345805.1 Octopus sinensis | reverse complement strand
GGATGGATTAAACTTCTCTGTGAACACTAAGCTTTTTTAAAACCTGTGATAAGACTGTGCATCATCATTAAAACTTTGGAAGTCTGTTTTACAACCTGAATCTGCTTTTTAATGAAATTATCTCCAATACTTCATGAGTGTAGCCTCACCCCTAAGATGTTTGGAGAACTCATATGTATTTTAGCTGATGAGTACGGGACACTTTTATCTGCTGCAATATTTGCAACTTTTAATAAAGCCTGTCTTTGTATGAAACAATTGTACTAAAAACTAATCCATTCTTGTTGCTTCTTTTCCTCGTTTATATCTCCTCTCTATATAACGGCAGTTTGTCTGTGCGTGTTTCTGGGTGTCTGTTTGCTTGTACCCTCACCCTGACCACGGCTTTCAACCGATTCTGATGAAACTTGACACACACATAGCCCAATGTCATAATTCAAAACTAACGCAGCGAAAATTTTGAAAAGTTCACCCAGTTCTGAAAAATATCGCTAAATTCGACATGGGGTCGAGAATCAGAAACCCAAACCACAGACCGTCTAGGGGACGCAACTCCACCTTTTTTAACTCTCAAAAAAATTTACCATAATTTTTTTCCATTTTTTTGCTATTTTTTGGCTATAACTCTCTACAAATGCTTTATAGTTATTTCCCTTACAAACCTGAGCAACGCCGGGCGATACTGCTAGTATATATATATGTATGTATGTATCAAGTTAGAGGAGTTTAATACCTCTAAGTGATAATTGAATCGAGAGTCGCTCCTGGCTATTAGTTGGGTAGGTACAGGCTTTTGGAAGATTGCATGGCAGCAAGTGGTTCGGTTGGTAAACCGGATTTTAGGTTCTATAAAAGAAGAAAATGGATATAATAACAATGGGAAACACATGGTTTGCGTTGGCATATCTTTAATTAAATAGGTAACAAAGAAATAAGAAGCAGATACTTCTTTGCTACCTATTTAATTAAAGACATGCCAGCGTAAACCATGAGTTTCCTATTGTTATTATATAAATATATATAACGGTATTTTTTCATAGCGTTTTTCAGATGGCCAGATAACCGAAGAGATGGTGTTGTGGATTTCCACTTCGGCATCTGAAGCTCAGAGTTTTATCTTGACTATTGAGTAATTGTAACATATTATCATGCGACTTTCGTTGTACAGTATCTTTGAACAGTTTCTTAAAAGAGAAAAACAGAGAGATTTATATATATATAGATATATATATATATATATATATATATATATATCGCGGTTTCGATTCCCAGACCGGGCGTTGTGAGTGTTTATTGAGCGAAAACACCTAAAGCTCCACGAGGCTCCGGCACAACATTCTCTCACTCTTTCTTCTGTTGGCTTGCTCGCTTAACCAGCGGGGTGGCGTCATTTGAAGGTTAAAACAATGCGAATTGCATTGTGACCAGCGATGTGTAGCAACATCTGATAGCCTGATCGGTCACGGTGATCACGGTTATATATATATATATATATATAGTAAATCCAAAAAAGAACAAACACAAAAACACAACAACGCTAGGACGTGGTACATGTAGAGTATTAGCAGATACTCAGGGAAAGAAAGAAAGATGGTTTACGCTTCGAGGAGATGCTCTTCTTCAAAAGCAGAGGAAAGTCCAATAGAAAGGAAGATGGAGGAAGACAATCTCTAACGATTCACATGTGGTTTCATACATACATACACATACATACATACATAACATTCGTTCCGGCTCTTTTCCTTCTGAGTTCCAATCCAGTTTCTGTCTATCAAATCCACTCACAAGGCTTTGGTCGGCCCGAGGCTATAGTAGAAGACACTTGCCGCCCAATGTGCCACGCCTGAAAGGATGAAAGTCAAAGTCGACCTCGGCGGAATTTGAACTCAGAACGTGAAGACGGACGAAATGCCGCTAAACATTTTACCCGGCGTGTTAACGATCTTACCAGCTCGCACCCCTCTGCCAGCTCTCGGTAATAATGATAACGTCTCATTTCAGTCATCAAAGTCGATTTTTATAGATCTCAATCGATGAAAGCAATGCCAGGAAGACGGGTACTTTTCAGGTGGGCACCAACATAAAACGGGTACTCGGCAGTACTCTTCAGCAGAATAGATCTCTTAAGTTTAATAAGAATGTGAAACCAAGATGTTGTAGGCGAAAATACCTTGAATTTGATCACGGCGATCGATCACCACCTACAACACTTTAGATTGAAATATTCCATACAACATCGAAGCTAACGGTATCGATCACCATCATGATCACTCTAATGATGACGACGGCGACGACTGTGATGGACGCGGTGACGACCATGGCAATGATGAAGACGCCGACGGTCATAGCAACGACTACGACAATGATGATGATGGTGGTCGTCGTGGTGGTGGTGATGATGATGATGGTGGTGG
>NW_021830226.1:0-4986 GCF_006345805.1 Octopus sinensis | reverse complement strand
CTTACGTAGCGAAGACGAACAGACAATGCTCACTCCGGCCAAGCACATGGAATGTTTATAAATCATATATCCGGTAAATGGCGGGCTTTTTACGAACTGCATGTCGGTAATGAAAAGTATTCGGAATAAGTTTAACAATTAAGGATAATCTCTTAATAAGGGATCTTAACAAGAAATTCCATGTGCTTGCCGGAATGTGAGCAGTTGCCCGTGAGTGAGCAGTTGTCTGTTCGTCTTTCGCACGTAAGGTTGGTAGTTTATTTATGATGTGTTCAGAATCAGTTCTGCTGATGATCATAAGACGTAAAGTTGAATGTGAAATCACGGTGATACAGAACTAAATTCATTTTTTAAATGTCTTGCTTTGAAAAACTGCATTTGGGTATGATTAGTATAATTTTGGTAGTAGTAATGACTTTGTCCCTCTTAGTGTGAGGCATTTATGTGTAATAATGCCCTCTATACAATATATATATATATATATATATATATATATATATATAATATATATATATATATATATATATATATATATATTATATATATATATACATTATATATGATCACACACCCTCACAAATCACACATGTGGTTGTTACACATATACAAATGAAAGCATAAAAATGGCGATTCAGTTAAGCTCATTAAATCAACATAGATTACAAAATCTCTACATGTGTTTCACTTGTGCATACTAGTATATTGTGCGGTAATCCTTACGAGGACGATTATATAAATGTCTTAGAATGTAAGATCTTCAGAGCAAAATAGTAATTTAATACATTTTTAATTAGCAACTATATCTGGTAGGCAGAGTTAAATGAAAACTGTATATCTGTCTATCTATCTATCTGTCTGTTGAGGCACATGGCCTAGTGGTTAGCGCAGCGGACACGCGGTCGAGGGATCGCGGGTTCGAATCTCAGACCGGGTGATGTGTGTGTTTATGAGCGAAACATCTAAGCTCCACACGGCTCCGTCAGGAGGTAATAGTGAACTTCTGCTGACTCTTTCGCTACAACTTTCTCTCAATCTTTACTCCTGCATCTTGCAGCTCACCTGCGACGAACCGGCGTCCTGTCCAGGTGGGGAACCTATACGCCAAGGAAACCGAGAAACCAGCCCTATGAGCCAGGCGTGGTTCGAGAAGGAACAAACAACAAATCTATCAATCTATCTACCTATTTATCTATCTATTTATCTATTTCTGCTCTAGGCACAATGCCCTAAAAGTTTGGGGCAAAGAGGGCTAGTCGATTGCATTTACCCCAGTGCACAACAGGTACTTATTTCATTGACCACGAAAGGATGAAAGGCAAAGTCGACTTCAGCGGAATTTGAAATACCTATTTCTTTATTACCCATAAGGGGCTAAACATAGAGGGGACAAACAAGGACAGACATAGGTATTAAGTCGATTAGATCGACCCCAGTGCGTAACTGGTACTTAATTTATCGACCCCGAAAGGATGAAAGGCAAAGTCGACCTCAGCGGAATTTGAAATACCGCTAAGAATTCGCCCGGCGTGCTAACGATTAAAAAAAGAAAAAAAAAAACAAAATCTGGTAAGGCGTTGCGTCAACATGGATGCATCGTCTGACTTAAACCACTGAAAGCAATAAATCGAACCCCATGACTTAGCTGATACTTTATTTTATGAACCTTGAGAAGATGGAATGCAAGTTACAATTGGTGGTATTTGAACTCAGAACGGAAAAGTCACAATCCACAACCTTTTTAACCAACACTAACGTTTTGAAATTGAGTTATACCAAATGGATCGCTTTTTCTTCATCGCTGTTATCCTTAACTTACTCTCGTCACTGCTCACCGTCGCACACCGCGATTAGTCAAAAGCGACAAGTGTGGCGTAGCGAGAGTGAGCAGCTCCACTCTCCTGTTCTGTGCCTCCCTCCCCCTCCCCACTGATATCCGTTTTTACTTACCCTTACGTTTTACTTACCACCCGACCTTTCCAGTGCACCATCCTACAAAAATTATGTCCCCTTAAATCCGGCGCCACTATCTCCTGAATTCGTACAAACACACGAACGCACACACATACACACATGCACTCACTCTCTCTCACTCGTCTCTCTCTCACTTTCTCTCTCACTTTCGCTTTCCCTTCTTTCCCTTTCACTCTCTCTCTCTCTCTCTCTCTCTCTCCCTCTCTCTCCCTCCCTCCCTCCCTCTCTCTCTCTCTCTCTCTCTTTCTCTATCTCTCTCATACGAATGTGATCATTTAGTTGCTTGACTAACTGAACTAATTGTTTGTGGCTGAGATGATTTGACTAACTGAACTAATTTGTTTGTGGCTGAGTATCTCAATTTGTGTGACACAGTGGGTATCACGGTGTGTAACACGTTTGTGCGTTTGAATTAAAGTTACAGTCCACCCGATGCGCTTCCACACAGAATCCGCCCACTCAATTTCACTCAAAAGCTTGGATTGATTGAGTGCCCAAAATTCCACTCTATGGGTTCATATCGGAAGCTTTGTGATTACGAAGCGAACTTGTTTCATAATTTAGTTAAGCTATGTCTCCACAATTCACATACGTATATGCATGCATGCATACATACATACATACATACATACATACATACATACATACACATACATACACATACATATATACATACATTCGTATACATACATACATACATACATACATACATACTACATACATACATACATACATACATACACACATGGTGGCTGCCCCCTCGTTATCGAGTATGGCCATTGCACAAAGCTTAATCAATGTTGTTATCGTGCAATGCCTGTGCAAGAAGATATTTTTTTAAGTGAGGAAAGGCTGTGCACTGAGTCAATCCCACTCACTAAGCAACAGCAGCCATAATCCGAAAAGAAGAACAAGTCAACATCATCGGTAACCACTGAGCCACAGGTTTTATATCGGAGTTATTCCAGTTACCTGAGTTACCCTCTCTTAGAAGGATGCCCTAACAGAGGCTAGGAGTCTTTCACTCCCAATGATTTAACCGCGCGATCGGGTATTCAGTCCGATTATTTCTATGTCCCCGCGCATGATACAGCCGGCCGTTGACTCTCAAGAGATCCTCCGCCCTTTGACGGGATGAAATGCATACATACATACATACATACATACATACATACATACATACATGCATACATACATACATACATACATACATACATACTTACATACATACATACATACATACATACATACGTAGTTTCACACGTACTTAAGTATACTACTTCCATATGTATTTCATTTTACGAAAATTCGCTCTTCTCTGCTGAAAACCGCTTACTCTCCAAGCCAGCGTGCTTCAGCTTTCAAACTGTCTCATTGCTTTATCCTTTCTAAGTTGCTTTCTCCCTATCCATCCTTCTGTAATAACATCGGCAATTGTCTGAGGCACAATTTCGTTCGTGTTCATCAACTGTTTTCTTTTTTTGATTTGTTTTCGGTTCTGGGTTTCTTTTTATTTTTCTGTATTATTTTTCTCTAATGTTTTACTCTGAGTTGAACCTAGATATATTTACCCTCGATATATTTCACTACCTATATATATATATATATATATATATATATCTTACCTATCTATTTATTTATCTTATCTATCTATCTACTTATTTATTTGTCAGTCCAAATGCTTACCTATCAATCTATCTGTTTACTCATCTATATACATATATGTGTGTGCGTGTGTGTGTGCGTGTGTGCATGTGTGTGCATGTATGTGTATGTTTGTGCGTGTGCACGTGTGTTTGTGTGTGTGTTTATACATATTCATTATATATCCATACAAACATACATACATGATTCAGTCATTCCATGTTTCCACAGCAAAAAGTAGTATGTCTATGAAATTCATGTCTGTATTCTAACCTCCACTTCTCTCTCTCTCTCTCTCTCTCTCTCTCTCTCTCTCCTCTATCTCCATAACTAAATCTTTTCTTTTTCTATTTCTTTCACTATTGTTTTCCATTTTCTCTTTTTACATAACATACTCACTGCCTTGTTTCTCCGAATAGTCTCCAGCCTCTCTTTCCTTTCCCTCTCTCCCCTCCCATTCTTACGCTCTCTTTCTCTCGCTCTTTCTCTCTCTCTCCTCTCTCCTTTTGTCTCTCTAATTCTTATATGATCCTTTTGTTTTGTCTCTACCCACAAAAATATTTCTTACCCCTTCTCTGATGTTTCTTTTACTTAGCACCTCCATCACTCTCAAATACTGTTCTATTTCTCTTACCTTCTCTTTCTTTCTCTCTTTCTCTTTCTTTCTCTGTCTCTCTCTCTCTCTCTCTCTTTCCACATCATATCTCCTCTCTCTCTATATATATATATATCTATCTATCTATCTATCTATCTATCTATCTATCTATCTATCTATCAATCTGTCTGACTCTTGCCAATTATTCACTTTCCTTCGCCCATTCTTATCTTATTCGACCCTCTTTTTCCTTCATATATCTCTGAAATTAACTTATAGACTCGCATCCTCTTTCTCTCTCTCTTTCTCTCTCTCTCTCTCTCTCTCTCTCTCTCACTCGCTTATTATCTCTATTCTATTATTTATCTATTTCTTCACTTTTTCTCTTCTCCTTCTCTCCTTCCTTCTTGTAAATTTTCTCTTTCTCATCTACACTACTTTCTCGCAAAATCTCTCGTACATAGATTCTCTCTCTATCTCTCTTTCTTTCTCTATCTCTCTCTCCTTCTCGTTTTCCATATTTCTTTCGCTCTCTCTCGCTTTCTCTCTCTCCTTTACTCCTTTTCTTTCCCCCTCTTTCTCGTGCGCTTTTTTCACTCTGTCACATGACGACTGTCACATTACCATTTTCGTTTTCTCTCTACTTCATTGCTTTTTCTTCTCCCCTATTTCTCTTTCACGCTGTTTCTTCCTCTCCCTCTTCCTTTCTCTCTCTCCACTCCTCTCTCTCTCTCTCTCTCTCTTATTGTAGATGTGTGTACGTGCGTGCAATGACT
>NW_021830225.1:0-5009 GCF_006345805.1 Octopus sinensis | reverse complement strand
TAAGTAACACTAGAGTGTGATCCTTCTATGTGTGTGTGTATATACAAATACACACACACACATATATATATATATATATATTATATATATATGTGTATGTATATGTATATATGTGTTATACAAACACACACATGCATAATACAAACATACATACTCATACGTGTGTAAGCGTTGTGAATGTGTGTGGATAACCACCCCACAGTTAACTTTTCTCCACCCTCCACAAAATGGAGAATCTTCTTCTTCTTCTTCTTCTTCTTCTTCTTCTTCTTCTTCTTCTCTTCTTCTCCTTCTTCTTTTCTAAGAAAGACTGATTTTTTTGACATGTTAGCAGAACCGTCCAGAGACAGAGCGGTGTGCCACACAAGCACGGAACGGAAATAAAGAAGAATAAAAAGAATAGGAAAGAGAGAGAGAGAGAGAGAGAGAGAGAGAGATAGATAGAGAGAGAGAGAGAGAGAGAGAGAGAGAGAGAGAGAGAAAAAGAGAAAGTGAGAGAGATACAGAGAAAATGAGAGAGAGAGTTGTCTTAAAGCCTGCTATTGTTGATTTTCGTTACTCAGTGAAGTTGTCTGCAGAGAATAAATGTCGAGAATTCAAAACACCAAAACTTAAGAATCGCTGGTTCGAATTGCAGTTGCGGCAGTCATGGGAAACATCGGGTGGTCCCAGAAAATATTTTACGCGGTGTTATTAATCAGAATCGCTAGAAGTGCCGGCCGAAATGCTTTGCTTTGCAGTATTATTCAATTTCGGTTTTTTGCATTCTAAGTTCAAATCGTACCGAAGTCATCTTTGCTTCTTGCAGCCTCCTCGATGGTCGATGAAATAAAAGTAGCAGTCAAAGTCCTTGCGTCGATTGAATATTCTTATAAACCATTCCGAATGTGAATGGCAAAGCATCAGATCCTGCTGGTCCGTCTGCAGAAAGATTGCAGCCGCTCAGCTAACCAAGCAACGGGGCGAAAAAGTGTCCAGGTAACATATTGTGGGCAGTTTACAGTTTGTCCTTCAATAGCAAAACAACTGGTTTAGGTTAGCAGCAGCAGCAGCAGCAGCAGCAGCAGCAGCAGTAGTAGTATAGTAGTAGTAGTAGTGGTGGTGGTGGTGGTGGTGGTTGTAGTACGTGTAGTTGTTATTGTTGTTGCCGTACTTTCGTTTTAGGTTATCCCTGATAAAAAGCTATTCCTGAAAAACAATGTCATCCTTGTTTTTTTTTCCTTTTTTTTAAAATGAGGGACCACGTTGTCTATGCCGTTCCCTTCTTTTCTTTTTTGAAAGACGTTAGAGCGTGATTTGTGTGATAGTTGGCTGCTGTTTCTAACAAGTCGAGCAACTGCATCGAGGCTCCCTCGTTCACTCCTTATCGTAGTTGTATTTGTAATAAGAGTTGAAATAGTAGTAGAGGTACTGGTGGCGGTGGTGCTAATATGATGTGGTGGCTCTTGAGCAGGGATGGTCATGGTATGATCATAACGAGAAAGAAAGAAAGAGAGAGAGAGGGGGGGAAGAGGGTACTGGTTAGTGTTAGTCATGGTGGTGGTAGTAGTGGTTGTGGCTGTGGTAATGGTGGTGGCGGTGGTGGTAGAATCGTAGGAACCAGGACCAGAAAGTACTGCTCTTCTCCAAGTGTTTTCGGTGGGCGTGAAAAAAATCATCATCATCATCATCATCATTATTATTATTATTATTATTATTATTATTATTATTATTATTATTATTATTATCATCTATTTTATTGCATTTATTATTTGGCTTTTAGTAGGTCAGAAGGACAGAGTTGCCGGGGTGGGAGGAGCAAAACGGTAAAAACTTTCACAACGATTCGTACACATGTATTTATAAGGACATTCAGAGACCATTCTCTTCTGTTTTCTTCTTTCTTTCTTTCTTTCTTTCTTTCTTTCTTTCTTTTTTCCAATCGGAAGACGACGTTTCCGCCACGCCACCCCCTTCCGCCACGCCACCCCCTTCCGCCCCGCCACCCCCTTCCGCCACCTTTCCTTCTCCACATTCTTCCCGTTTTGCTACTTTTCGTTCATTATTAATGTATGATCGGCTTTTCTCTTCGATGTTTATATCCGAATTGCCATCATTACACACGCACCGACACACGTGTCTGCCAGAGCTTCGCATGGCATAGCTTCTATCTTTCCTCTGCTCGGTTCGGTCATTCGGCTGCGGCCATACTGGGGCACCACCTTGAAGAATTTACAGTCGAACGAAATTTTTTTTAAGCCTGGTACTTATTCTATCGCTCTTTTTTGTCGAACCGCGATGTTACGGGGACGTAAACACACCAACATCGGTTGTCAAGCGTTAGTGGAAGATAAAGAGATGCAAACACACACTCATACATACACATGCACACACACCACACACACACGACGGGCTTCTTCCAGTTTCCATCTACCACATCTACTCAAAGGCTTTGGTCATCTTGAGGCTACAGTAGAAGATAATTGCACAAGGTGCCACGCAGTGGGACTGAACCCAGAAGCGCGTAGTTGGGAAGCAAGCTTCTTACCACGCAGCCACGCCTGCGCTTGCATATTGATAGACAGATAGACAGATGGAAAAGGAGGTAGGTAGGTACGCAAATAGGTGGAGAGAAATGTGAGTTCGATTCGCGATGGTCGTTTTATTGGTGTTATGCATTTACTAGTTATAGCGTGCAAAAGACTTACCACCGAAAAGAACCCCCACCTCGTGTCTGTGCTACTGTTGGACTCAATATCATATTTGCAAGCTGTTTGCCATAAAATGAAATAAATGTATAATATAATCTTTTCTACTCTATGCACAAGACCCAAAATTTTTGTGGGGAGGAGACCAGTCGATTAGATCGACCTCAGTATGCAACCAGTACTTAATTTATCGACCCCAAATAGATGAAAGGCAAAGTCGACCGCGGTGGGATTTGAACTCAGAACGTAACGGCAGACGAAATACTGCTAAGCATTTCGCCCGGCGTGCTAACGTTTCCGCCAGCTTTCCACGCCTTGTTTAATATATTCTGGTAGCAATGATTATGTCTGTCAACCGATGGAGTGCTCATGTGTGTGTGTGCACGCACGAGGATGATTCGTGTGTGTGTGTGTGTGAGAGAGAGAGAGAGAGAGAGAGAGAGGGAGAGAGAGTGTGTGTGTGTGTGTGAGGGCTGCCGAACAAATGACGTGGAACAAGAGGAGATACCTGGTTATTTTTAGTGTCAGACGGCCAAAGGTCTTGTTATTGGCCGTTGTTAGTTTATGGAATAATAAAGTAGATAGAACAATAGATGTGTTTATATTCAGGTGTACATGTACCAAAATATGCTTTCTGTATTCCGAAACGAAGTCTTCAGCACCAACCAAACATCCAAACACACTCAGGTGCACACATCGTTACACGTTAATAACTCAGGAAAGTATGCGCGATTGGTCACCTGTACTTATTGCTACACATATGAATGCGTGCATGCATGCATGTATGTATGCGTGAGTATATATACGTGTACGCGTGTATATGAGTGTGTTTGTGTTTGAGAGCGGGCGTATATAAACATACATATATATGTATTTATATACACACACACACACACATATATATATATATATACACACACACACATACATACATATATATATATATTATAAATACATATATATATACATAAATATTTATATACACACACATATATATATCTATTATATATATAAGAATACACATCTATATATATATTCTTTTATTGTTTTACTTGTTTCAGTCATTTGACTGCGGCCATGCTGGAGCACCGCCTTTAGTCGCGCAAATCGACCCCGGGACTTATTCTTTGTAAGCCCAGTACTTATTCTATCGATCATATTTGCCGAACCGCTAAGTTACGCGGACGTAAACGCATCAGCATCGGTTGTCAAGCGATTGTGGTGAGAGAAACACAGACACAGACACAGACACACAACACACACACACACACACACACACACACACACACACGTATATATGATGGGCTTCTTTCAGTTTCCGTCTACCAAATCAACTCACAAGGCTTTGGTCGGCCCGAGGCAATAGTAGAAGATACTTGTGCAAGGTGCCATGCAGTGGGACTGAACCAGGAACTATGTGGTTGGTAAGCAAGCAACTTACCACGCAGCCACTCCTGCGCCTACACACACACACACGCACACACATACACGCACACACACACACATTGATATATGCCTTCCCAACCTACACAAGTATAATAATATATTTCACATTTAAGAGTTATTTGTTGATTAAAAATATTCTTGTTACTTTATTATTTGGAAACGGCAGTTCAAATAAGTGTAGAATTTGTAATGAGACTGTTTTGAATAAAGGGACACACATAATTTCTTTGATGTGTCTGAGTTGTAGGTGTAACGAACAGCGCAATATCCATCCATCCGGCCATCCATTCATTCTTCCAGCAAGTAACACTACCTATTTTGGCAGCGCTCCCCAATGAAATTGTCACGACAAAATCCTAACAAACATATATTGCGAAAAATCTACTTTTAATTTAATGATAGCTAAAAAATAAACCAAAATAAAAAGTAAAAATCAAATTTAAAAAGAAGCTAGACCCATCCCTCAAAAATAAAAATAAAGAAAAAAGAAACAAACCTAGCAATGACCTCGTAGACAAAACGACTTTGATAAAAATGGCGTCCGATTAAACAATTTCCTTCCCACACAATCGTTGTCCCGTGGCCTTCATTTTAAATACTGTTTCTTTTTTCGAATGAATTGCTGCTCCTCGATTTGTTTATTATATTGTTTATAAAAAAATGTGTTTATTTAAACACAATTATATACACACATATATACATATTATTTTATTATTTTCAGTTATATTTATTGATTTTTTTTTGTATCGTGGGGTTTGTGTGGTGGTACTCCCTTGATTGTTGACACAAATATAATATCAACCTGTCCGTTGTAATAGTTCTGATTAGAACTATATATATATATATATATATATATATATATATATATATATATAA
>NW_021830224.1:0-5013 GCF_006345805.1 Octopus sinensis | reverse complement strand
CGTGTAAGCCCGTACGTATGATTATATATGTATATGCAATAGAGTCAAATTGTAATGTCACACTTGTGTGAGGCGCTATAAAGCGAAAGAAAGTACACGATACGGCTATATAGATCAATATTTATTTAATATTTATCGAAATCTGGGCTGTGTGTGTGGTGTGTGTGTGTGTGGCCTTTCTGATTTGTTAGTCTTACCCTATGCTTGGCTGGCTGAAAAACAGTTTACTTAGAACGACACCTTCTGTGACTTCAAGTAAATACACACAAAACCCCCCACACACATACACAAACACACACAAATACACACATACATACACACACACGTGCAAGTCTATCCGTCTATGTGTGTATGCATGCATGTGCGCATGCGTGTTATATATATGTATTTCTGCACATATATGACAGATATTTGCGCCTGCATATATACAATCGTATCTGCACATAATATACACACGCATATGTACACGCAGATACATAGATATACATACACATATCTACTCACATACACACACGCATATAAAGAAATATATATATATATATATATATACTATATATATATTTATATATATAATATTTATATGTATGTTTATATATATATATATATATATATATATTTATATATATTATATTTATATGTATGTTATACATATAATATATATATATATATTATATATATATTATATATATATATATTAATAAATAAAACATATGCATATATATATATACATATATGTACGTACCTACCTCTACATGTATATATACACGCATATATGAGTACAGGACACCAAAAAACGTCGAACACAATGAGAAACGAAAACATAGATACAAACCCAAGGAACTGGACATTTTTCTTTTAAACAACAAAAAAATAGAGTACAGGACAAATAACACAAAGAAAAAAACCCTTCTTCAGTCGCCATGGTTTCATCTACTCTACGTTTCGAAGGTGAAGGCGAGACGTATCTTCAATAAGAAACTTTCCTTCCTGCGAAAAGCAAATCAAATAAAATTTGAGATCTTTTTGCAGAGGGATTATATATATATATATATATATATATATGCATAAAAATATCTATCTATATAAATATATATATATATCTGTAATTATAATATGTGACAATTATTCGGTAGCCATGATAAAACTCCGAGATTCGGATGTTATAGCAATTTTTCGATGGCCCGATAACTGAAGAGATGCCGGCGTGGGTTTCCGCCCCGACATCCGAAACTCGGAGTTTTATCATCGCTACCGAACAATCGTCACATATCATATTTACAGATAAATCCCCCTAATTACATAATATCGTGGACTCTTTCATTCTTTTGTTCTCTTACCATTTCTATCTATCTATCGATATAAATATATATGTTATCATGTACACATGTGTTATACGTACAATCTAACAAACTCTGATAAATCTTACTTGCATATAATTAGAGCAGTGTTAAGGACAAGATAGCGTTTGAACATAACGTAATGGGAATATACATCAAGGCAGCGAGCTGGCAGAATCGTTAGCACGCCGGGCGAAATGCTTAGTGGTATTTCGTCTGCTGCTTCGTTCTGAGTTCAACTTCCGCCGAGGTCGACTTTGCCTTTCATTCTTTCGAGGTGGATTAAATAAGTATCAGTTATGCACTGGGGTCAATATAATCGACTTAATCCGTTTGTCTGTCCTTGTTTGTCCTCTCTATCTTTAGCCCCTTGTGGGTAGTAAAGAAATAGGTATTTCGCCTGTCTTTATGTTCTGAGTTCTAATTCCGCCAAGGTCAACTTTGACTTTGATCCTTTCGGGGTCGATAAATTAAGTACCAGTTACACACTGTGGTCGATGTAATCGACTTAATCCCTTTGTCTGTCCTTCTTTGTCCCCTCTATGTTTAGCCCCTTATGGCAATAAAGAAATAATAGAAATTCTGAGTTCAAATTCCGCCGAGGTCGACTTTGCCTTTCATCCTTTCGGGGTCGATAAATTAAGTACCAGTTGCATACTGGATCGATTTGATCGACTAGACCCCCCCTCCCCACGCCCAAATTTCGTGCCTTGTGCCTAGAGTAGAAAAATATATTCCGCTTCGCAAGGCGGCGAGCTGGCCAAAACGTTAGCACGCCGGGCGAGATGCTTTGCGGTATTTCGACTATCTTCATGTTCTTAGTTCAAATTCCGCCGCGGTCCACTTTGCCCTTTATCTTTTCGGGGTCGATAAATAATAATATACCAGTTGCGTACTAAGATTGATCTAATCGACTGACCCCTTCTTCAAAATTTGTGGCCTTATGCCTAGAGAATAACAGAATATAAAATACGTATCTGTTTGTATTAGTGTATGATTCAGTTTTTCGCATACAAAAGTGCGTATTCCATTGTTTCGTATTTCGTAGTTCATGTGGGTTTGGTATTTCATGTTGCCTACGTTTTGTGACGTCCTGTACCCATATAGGCATATATATATATATATATATTATATATAATATATATATATACACATACATATATATGTAAGTATGTGCATATATATATTATTTATACTATTATATGATTAAACGCCACGCATCCACTTCCAAGTATATATATATATATGTGTGTGTATGTGTGTGTCTGTGTTTGTGTGTGTACACATACATGTATGTATACACGCACACATAGTCCTACACGCCCGCCATATGAATACATACATACACGCCTATGTCGTGTCAGATATTCAAAGATTTCTTTACAGACACTTTGACAGTTATACATCACGTATATAGGTAAAATTTGTTAATTTACACAGCTAATTAAATGCTTAGTTGTAACTTAATTAGCTATATACTTTGAGAGACAAAACACGTAATTATATATATATATATATATATATACAAAGATACCCCCCGCACACGTACGGATACACATACACGCACATACGTACATATATATACACTTACATATATATATATATATATATATATATATATATATATATATATATACATATATATATATGTGTATGTTTATATACATACATGTATATCTATAGAGATATATAATGCATACAGCTAGATCTAGGTCGAAAGATAAATAATGATATTAGAAATGTAAGCATTGCAAAGATAACCAATACTATAGATATCTCACAAAGATGTAAAATTTGTGATGAATTACTTGCAAACACTAAAACCTGCTGAGATTTGATCATCTACAAGATTCTGCACCTGTTTGTATGGGGAAAAATATTCAAATTTGTCTCCCACTTTTGTCTTTTTTTTCTACCATCTTGCATTTC
Source organism: Octopus sinensis (assembly GCF_006345805.1). NCBI lineage: Eukaryota > Metazoa > Mollusca > Cephalopoda > Octopoda > Octopodidae > Octopus > Octopus sinensis. The sequence goes on along the minus strand of NW_021830224.1, from coordinate 1,747 downwards.
TTTTGCGTTGTTTACAACTAGTCTTTCGTTCTTTTATTCCTTTTATTTGTTTCAGTCATTTGACTGCGGCCATGCTTGAGTACCGCCTTTTTGTCGAACAAGTCTATCGGTCTCTTTTGCCGAACAGCTAATGTTACGGGGACGTAGACACGCCACCATTTGTTGTCAAGTGATGGTGTGTGTGTGTGTGTGGGGGGGGAACAAACCTAGACACATAAACACACACACACACACGTACACACAAACACACAGACAGACAGATACACTACACATAAACACACGCACACACACATATATATATATGACGGGTTTCTTTCAGTTTCCGTCTACCAAATCCACTCACAAGGCTTCGGTCGGCCCGAGGCTATAGTAGAAAACACTTGTCCAAGGTGCCACGCAGTTGGACTGAACCCGGAACCATGTAGTTGGTAAGCAAGCTACTTACCACACAGCCACTCCTGCTGCTATGACTATATAAGTAAAAAATTAATTATGACTATTCAAACAACTTTGAAAATGTAAATTGGCTTCACACGTTCAAACTACACACACACACACACACGTTCAAACATACACACACAGGCACCCACACACATACATACACACATGCATGGGCACACGCACATGCATGGGCACACGCACACACACGCAGACGCATACTCAATAACATATACACATGCATAATCACACACATGCACACATACACGCATATATTGCTGAGGTAAAGATGAAGATTAGTATAAAGATATATTTAAGCTGTCGCAGACTGGGTCGTGTGGTAAGAAGCTTTCTTCGCAACCACATGCTTCCAGGTTCAGTCCCACTGCATGTGACCATGGGCAACTGTATTTAAATTGCAGCTTCGGGCCGACAAAAGGCTTGTGGGTGGATGTAACCATCGGAAACCGGAAATACCCCTGTCACATATATACTCCATCTGTGGCGATGACAGGCATTGCTGTCCCTGTCAGTCTCCTGCATATCACCGGCCCTTAATAATACATACATACATATATACAGTTACTCTATCCAGTTTACAAGTTCAGATTTATGCCTATAATTATTGAGACTGCCTAAATTATTGTGGCCTCAGATATGTAACATTGTCTAAAAACCAATCCTGAGAAATTAGGCCTCTAAAAACCAATCCTGAGAAATTAGGCCTCTAAAAACCAGAAATAAGAAAGCTAATTCGAAGACTACAGACACAGTCCATCACCGGAACTGTAAAACTTCCCATAAGTTTGTCATTTAAATATATATGAACATGTCTAGATATGCAGCTATATGCATTAGAATACACACATAAAACAAAGCATACAAATCTGCATATATATATATACATACGTACCATACATGAAATACAAAAACACGTTGTTGATGCTGAAATTCCAATGAATGAATCTTGAATCTTATTAGAAACCGGCTCCTACTGTATAGACAAGAAATCTTGAAATAAAACTGAACAATGACATACCTTCATACATACATACATACATACATACATACATACATACATACATACATACATACATACATACATACACATATCAAGAGGTGACGATCTCAAATTGTAGAGGGATCACGAGGAAGGGGTAGGCCAAGGAAGACGTGGAACGAATTGGTGAGAAAGGATCTATGGACGTTGGGACTCACAGCGTGGATGACAGAGGACCGAAAGTCCTGGTAGCTTGCTGTCCTTCAAAAAAACACGTCAAGCTAGGTAGTAGCTGGTTGTCCTTGTATA
>NW_021830223.1:0-5016 GCF_006345805.1 Octopus sinensis | reverse complement strand
AATATTCATATATATACTTTTCTATCTATATATATATATGTGTGTATATATATATATTATATATAATATATATATATTATATATATATATTGGTATGTAGTATTGTATGTATGTATGTATATATACACAAATATGTTTGTAGTTGTAAATGTAAATATAATATATATTATTTTATATGTGTATGTATTTATGTATGTATATATATATATATATATATATAAGTAAAGAATAAGTAAAGAAAATCTCTTTATACAAAATACAAGCCACTTCTTAACGGGTCTACGACAAACAATTAATATAACCTCAACTTTAGAATAAAAGAAAAAAATAATATATACACACACAAAATAAACTCCATAGAATCCATTACTAATCAGCCCCTTCATAGCTATATTTACACCCATTCATATTCTCCCTTCTCTGTTTTTTTCCTTCTTCTCTTCCTCTTCTTCTTCATCATCATCGTTATCATCATCTCATCGGCCTCATCATCATCGCCACCATCATCACACCATCTTCTCCTTCTACTCCTTCTTCTCTTCTCTTCTTCTTCTTCTCTTCTCTTCATCATCATCGTATCATCATCATCGTCGTTCAAATCATCACCACCATCACCATCATCTTTCCTTCTCTTCTTCTTCTTCTTCTTATTCTTCTTCTTCTTCTTCTTCTCACCCCCTACCCCTTAGTTTGCACTAATGTTTTTTAGTATAAACACCTACGCTATTCTATAAACAAGCCTGTCAATATAAATATTCTCCTGAATTGAACTGAGACTGCCAGCCGCCACTGACCATTCAAAATACGACCATCAGGGCACTCCCAGATTCTCCCACCCCCCTTTCCTCACCTACCAAGAACTCACAAACTCTCGAACACACAAGTGCAAACAAAGAGACTCAGAGAAAGGCAGATGCCACTTAAATCTGAAACACTATAGAAATATTCTTTTAAAACTTTTCTTCTAATTTTCTAAATTTAATTATTTATCGTTACAGTTGAAAAGGTCTCAAATGACCGAAACCCGGACTGAAAAATGTTCTATGAAATGTTCACTATAAATTATTTTAGCATTTTCTATTTTTTACTTGTTTTTTCATATATATATATATATATATATAATATATATATATATATATATATATCGCATAAAGAGACAGAGAAACAGAGAGTGGGATAAAAGAGAAAATTAATTATCTTCCAGAGATCCACAGAGTTTGTACACGCGCACACACACACACACACCATACACACACACATACACACACATACTCACTCAAGCACAGATTTATATATACATATATATATATATATATTTACACATACATACTTATATACTTATACACATATATATACGTATATATTGATAGATAGATAAATAGATAGATAGATATATATAGATAGATGGATAGATAGATAGATTAGATTAGATAGATAGACAGACAGACGGACAGACAGACAGACAGACAAAGACATACATTAGTAAATGCGCATGCCTATACGTATAAAAGTTAAACACTCGATTTCTCCTTTTAATAAAGAATAATCTTTATAATACAAATATCATTGCTGTCTTGTCTGGCTAAATTATAGTCGGTGGATTAAAGTTTAATCGTTTTCTAAGCTGGCATTCCACTCAAACGTAAATACAAGCTTATACGTATATTTATTTAATGCATAAAGCGCATGCGTAGCTCTGTGGCTAGAAGCTTGTTTCCCTACCACATGGTTCCAAGTTCGATATGTTCTCTTGCGAAAATCAGCTGCCCTCTGGACACCAATGTTGTTCGTAAAATGCAAAACAAAGAGAACATCTATGGACCATTAATAAAGAGTTTACAAATCCAGTAGCCAGATTACGCTTAATATTATTGCGTTCCCAAAGTCCATCCCCTCCTCACCGTCGTGGGGACGCTGGCAACGGGTAGTGTCAGAGCTATGCCGTCGGGAACTTCGGTTCTTGGTAGGGCCACCCAAAGTGGATTGGTCTGACACCGAGTGGTATTAGGGCCACAGCCCGGCAGACGGGGCTCTGGTGAAAATCCTCGGAGTGTCTGTTTCGACAACCGGCGGCTCCTCGGTCGTTCTATCCCTGCGTCTGCGGACAATATGCGGCAAACAGGATGTCTCTACATGAGAGATTGTTGGGGACCGCTTGTGAAATCCACATATTCCCACGAAACTTCTTCCATGAATTCTCAATGGCGAATACAATGGCAACATCGGCCTGCACCGAAGGAACCGTGACTGGCTCGCTATCTCCAGCGAACTGGCGCAGGACCATCGTGCGTGGGCCACCATGGTTCGAGATGCCTCGAGGGTGGTAGAAGAAGCCGACTCAACCCACCCAGGGTGAATGTCGCCACAAGTACAAGTAAGTACAAGAGACAAATTACATAGCAGTCCGTCTGGGGCAAAGTATGGGATCTTGGGGAGAGAATGCAAATCCTCAGTTCATACACTGCAAATGATAACGATATCTGGTACCATAAATCTCTTCAAGACCTTAAGATTTAAAGGGTGATTTTTAAAACAAGATACTTTCCTTCACAACTTTGTTACCAGGTAGGTTGTTGTTTGTTCCTTCTCGAGCCACGCCTGGTTCATAAGGGCCAGTTTCCCGTCTTCTCAGGCGTATAGTTTCCCCACCTGGACGAGACACTGGACCGTCGCAGGTGAGCTGCAAGATGCAGGAGGAAAGAGTGAGAGAAAGCAGTGGCGAAAGAGTCAGCAGAAGTTCGCCATTACCTTCTGCTGGAGCCGCGTTTAGCTTAGGTGTTTCGCTCATAACCCGGTCTGAGATTCGAACCCCCGATCCCTCGACCACGAGCCCGCTGCTCTAACTACTAGGCCATGTGCCTCCACACCAAGTAGGTGGCTAGTATAAATCTAATCTAAATTTAGAAGAGAAAGAGAAAACATACATACGTACATATATATATAAACGAAAAAAAATGGATTCCAACCTGAATGCATAATGGTTAAATACAATTGAGAGAGAATACTCTACCAACACTAACAGTAAAATATACAAAATTGATGCAGAAACCTTCGCTATAGCAGTAGGCAAACTGCAGAATGGGAAGGCACCTGGAAGGGACCTAATAGTTGGATATTGGTACAAGAAGCTGACATTTTATAGAAACCAATTGATATGTATATTCAAAAGGACTATGGAAGCTCAGACTGATATGCCAAATTGGCTTGCTAGAGCGAGGACAGATCTTGTTGCCAAAAATGAAATCACCGAGATGGCAGGAAACTACAGGCCCATTGCTTGCCTAGACATCATGTACAAACTGTAGGCATGTTGCTTCAACCGATTCTTCCGGGGCCATTTTGTGTCGAACAACATTGTGACTGATGAACAGGCTGGAGGGAAGAAGGGAGTGTGGAGATGTGCCGAACAACTTTTAATATACAAAGCTGAACTGTTTGAAATACGAAAACAACACAGAAACCTTGTGACAGTTTGGCTTGACTATAAGAAGGCATTCGACTCTATCTCTCATTTATGGCTGTTGAAGTGCCTACATCTAGCAAAGGTACCTACTACCTTAATTGCTGCTATAGAGAGAGAGAGAGAGGGACTCACAAAGATATAGAAAACTATTCTTAGGCTTACAACTTGGAACAGAATAATTGTTTCTAATAGTATAGGCATTACAAAGGGAATATTCCAGGGAGTCTTTCTGTACTTCTTTTCATGTTGGCACTGAATCCATTATCGTTCCTACTGCAGAAAATAAATGGCTACATGCTAGGATCTTCAACTGCCAGAAATATCAATGTAACTCATAACTTCTTTGTAGACGACCTCAAGATTTATGCTAAAAGTGTTAAAAATGCCAAAAAACAAAAAAACAGCTGCAATTAGCGTTTTCAGCTGATATAGGTATGGAATTTGGCCAAAAGAAATGTTCATATTTGGTAATAGAACGAGGAAAGTCAGTTTCCCAAACCCAAAACCTGTGCATCAACAGTCTCTCTATCTCCCCCATTCCACACAAAGAATGTTACAAGTACCTAGACATAAATGAAAAGGTATCAAATGAAGGCCCTTTGAATAAAGATAGAGTGACCCGATATTACACCAGACTTGGGAAGATATAGCAGTCGGAACTCTCCTCTTACAATATGCCACAATGCATTTACAGTACTGATCCCAACATTTGGGATACTTGATTGGTCTGTAGAGGAAATCCACTCCATAGATATCAAAACCCGCAAAATCTTGAGAAGAACTGGGAACTTCCACAGAAACAGTGATGTTGACAGGCTCTACTTAAGAAGAAATGAAGGTCTTCGAATGTCATATGGTATCACTCAGGTAGCACCTGCTAAACAACAGCAGCAAAAATAAATATATTAATGCAGTCCTGAAAAGTGAAGTGAGTAACATTGCACAAGTTGGCAGTTTGCTGCTCAAGAAACACTTTGTTCCTGAAGATCTCTTATACAGCCTCAAATCAGCTGGGTTCTCTTACTTCAGGGAAGACCTGGATGGAAAGCACTCAGCATAGAAAAGAAAAAACGACCATGCATGGGTATGTTGCCATAAGCTTGAAGAAGACAGTAGAATTGACACAAAGAATTGACAGTAGAATTGACACAAATTGACACGCAGCCTCTGTTGGACACAAGACCACTACATCACATCACATTTTCAAGGTTATGCGTTTGCAATCCAGGAACAGGAGATTGCCACACAGTACCTAGTGAACAAGAGAGACAGCGATGCTCTTGTAATTCTAAGATGCAACCGCATGTGTAGGATATGTCATGTTTCTGTGGAAGACAGTACGCATGTGATTAGCATCTGTACTAAAATGTCGTCACGGTACTACCTCCCTATGCGATACGATGTTGTTGCTAAAACAATTTACATTGCCATCTGCATGCAAGACTGTCCCGAAATAAACTTAGAAAATCCCTCTGTCATAAACACCAACTCAAGGAATATTGGTGGAATATTCCCATGAAAAAGTATGTCAAGTGTAAGCATACTGACCGGAT
>NW_021830221.1:0-4954 GCF_006345805.1 Octopus sinensis | reverse complement strand
TATTATTATTATTATTATTATTATTACCATTATTATTATTATTATTATTATTATTATTATTACCATTATATTATTATTATTATTATTATTTTATATTATTATTATTATTATTATTATTATTATTATTATTATTATTGCTGTTTCATTGTTGCAGTGATATATCGACTTTCGGCTTGTCTTTACCATCCACAGAACTACAGCTTATTGCTCTAATAAATCTTCCAGTATTGGCTATCTTCACACATGCTACACACACACATACATACACATACACACGCGCACACACTCACACTCACACATACATGTGCTTGTATGTGTATGTGTATTGTATATATATATATGTGTGTGTGTGTTTGTGTATTGTTGTATATATATATGTATATATATAAATACATACAAACATATGCATATGTGTGCATATATATGTATACATATATACATATATACACATTTACATATACGTACATATGTACATATAGCTATATATACATACAGCTATATATATATATATATATATATATATATATATTTATATCTATATATATAAATGTATATATAAATATATATATATATATGTATATATACATACATATATATGTATTAATATATAATATATATATATAATATATATATATATATATAATATATATATATATGTATATATATATACCACATAAACATAGAAACACATTTATATGCGTGCGTATCAATATGTGTATGTGGACTTCTACACGTACACACATACACAAATGTATGTACGTACGGATGTATATATGTATGTATGTATGTATGTATGTATGTATGTATGTATGTATGTATGTATGTATGTATGTATGTATGAGGCAATTAAGGACTGATAACGTCACAGAGAGAAGGAAATACAGAGAATCGCTGAGGAAACTAAAGCTCAAGAAAAACATGAATAACAACAACAACAGCAGCAATGACAAAAACAACAAGAACAACAACAACAACACTGCTGGCTGTGACGAAACTACAGTTCGGTCTTTGGAACGTTGTAGAATTGAGGCATTCACATGGCTCAGCTGGTGTTGGCATCGAAAGGAATTCCGGGCCGATTGGAGCAGAATGGTCATTGTGTAATTCCCAAACAGAGAAGCCTGTTTTGGAAGCTTTACAAATGGCGAGGAAATTACGCTCTTCTCCCAAAGAGGAATTTCCTTCTATTTCAGAACAGAATCCAACAGAGTATCGATCATTGATGCGACACTGTAGAATGACCAATCAAATTTTCCTCCCTGTCGGTCTTCTCCTGATATTCTTTGACAGCTAAATTCGTGTTCTTCACATTGGTGTTTTGCAGCCCTCGTCATGAATCACGATGGTGAATCGCCCAAGTCTGTGGGCTTTCTCAAGACTTCCGTGACATCATTAAGAACCAGATCACGTGGGTTGGAGGGGCACAGGTGCCGTTGCAGTTATCGACGGCACATTACACAAGGTGCCACTCAGGGAGTGGAGAGCGGGAAGCGATGGATCGAATTTGGAATCTCAAGTCTACGAATTTAACTTCTCCATCATATATATAGTTAGAAAAGCAAGGCTGAGATAATGCAGCCCTGATAGACTCCTCTGACGCAGCTAAACTCATTGGAATTCCTAGACATGGTAGCTGGAGTTTTAAATGGTGATAATTGCATGATTCGAGAGCGCCAACTCGGACAGGTTGGCCATGTTGATCGATTTTCTGAGTTAGATCCTACATACTGTGTTCTCATCCTTGAGGCTCTGGCTGGGTTGACAACTTGTACTGGTCGAGCACATGACCCCGGCAAATAAAGAAGTATCTCGTGAAGATGGGGACTGACCAGGAGTCTACTTGACGGGCCGCCCGGGAGGACACGGGAATATAGTTCACGTTCCGAACATGACCTCCACACCTCAACAGCGAATGATGACTACGGCGATAGCGTCGGCGTCCGAGCTATCTGACGCGTTTGTTCTCCCGGTGAGGATATTTGTCCGTGGAATGTGGTCGGTATATGTGAGGTGAGGTGGCGAAATAGTCGGTCGGAGCCGACTCAACATCCCTCCCGGGTGGATGCCGTCGCAAGTACAAGAATGTAAGTACCCGGGAATCAGCAACACACTGCAATGATGATAATGGTGATGATCAAGATGATGACGACGTGGGTGACGATGATGACGGCGACGACGACAGCGACAACGACGATGATGAGGATGATGATGATGATGATGATGATGGTGGTGGTGGTGGTGGTAGTGGTGGTGGTAGTGGTGATGATAATAATGTGGATGATGACGACGACGATGATGAGCGTGTTGACGATGAGGATGATGATGATGATGATGATCATGACGACGATGACGACGACGACGACGACGACGACGACGACGACGACGCGACGACGACGATGATGATGATGATGATGATGGTGATGATGATGATGATGTTGATGACGACGACGATGATGATGATGATGATGATCATGATCATGATGGTAATGATGATGATGATGACGATGACGACGACGACGACGATGATGATGATGATGGTGATGGTGATGGTGATGATAAGGGTGAAGATGATGATGACGGTGGTGATGACGACAAAGATGGTTCCTTAAGCGCAAATATTCTTTTCTACTCTAGGCTCAAAGCCCGAAATTTTGGGGGAAGGGGCCAGTCGATTAGATCCACCCCAGTACACAACTGGTACTTAATTAAGCAACCCCGAAAGGATGAAAGGCAAAGTCGACCTCGGTGGAATTTGAACTCAGAACGTAGCGGCTGACGAAATACCTATTTCTTTACTACCCACAAAGGGCTAAACACAGAGAGGACAAACAAGGACAGAGAAACGGATTAAGTCGATTACATCGACTCCAGTGCGTAACTTGGAACGTAAGTTATCGACCCCGAAAGGATGAAAGGGAAAGTCGACCTCGGCGGAATTTGAACTCAGAACGTAACGGCAGACGAAATACCACTCAGCACTTCACCCGGCGTGCTAACCTTTCTGCCAGCTCGCCGCCTTCTTAGGCGCATATATTAAAACTTAGGGCAGGGTGATCCTAAGACGGAACCATCGACCTCAGGGTTTGGTTCTCTATTTTATCGACCCCAGGATGGATTAAAAGCTCTGACAGCATTGGCTGAATTGGAAACCCAACGAAGGCAACAGAAACGTGAGGGAAATAAAATACTTCGGAAATGTTTCTTTGTTTGTTTATTTTTTTTTTTTTTTGTTTTTGACTGAGGTTTATTCCATCGATTTATCGAAATCGATCAGTTTCTTGTTTCATCGATAGCATTTTGATAGCTTTATTGGGAATAAATACAATAAATAAATAAATACAGGAAAGAAAGAAGGAAAGGAGGAAAGAAGTGAGAAAGGATGTGTGTTTGTGTGTGGGGGTGTGTATGGTTAAATTCCAAATGGAAGAAAGAAATACGGAACGGGATAAAACCTGATACCATTTCTTGGAACTTGTATGGGAAATTCAACATACATACATACATACATAAATACATACACACACACATATATATATATATATATATACATCACATATATACACATACAAGCATAAATATATAAACACATACATACACACACATATATATATACACACATATATACATATATATATACACACACACATATATACACATACATACGTAAATATATAAATGCATACATACACACACATAAATATATATACACACACATATACACATACATACGTAAATATATAAATACATACATACACACACACACACTATATATATATGCACACATATATACACATGCATACGTACATATATAAATACAGTCACACATACATTCATACATACATATGTACATATACACGAGCATGTTTGTGTTTGTCGTGTATGTGTGTGTGTGTATGTGTGTGTGTGTGTGTGTGCGTGTGCATATATGTATCTTGGAACATCAATCAACTGATACGATTACGTGCATTGGAAAATGTTTCGCTTTACGATTGTGTCGGTCGGCGATTACAGAAGTACATTTGAAAAATCAAAACTAAGCCGGGATTCTTTGACAGTCCTTGGTTCTTGTCGTAGATACATTACACAAGATTTTCTCGTGACTAGATGGAATCAGATTAGGCAACACTAAAAACAAACGCGAGTGAATTATGGGTAGACAGATCTGATTAAAGACTCGCTTTCGCTTTGCATGTAAATTCCAGCGACAGCTTTTCTGTCTTTCTCGCTCGCTTCTGTCGCTGTATTACTGTCTTTCTCTGTTTGTCTAACTGTCTGTCTGTCCGCCTGTCAGCCAGTCAGTCTATCTCTCTCTCTAACCATAGTATCGCCCGGCGTTGCTCGGGTTTGTTTTGACCCTTTAGAATTAGAATTTTTGAAAAGTAACAATTTTGTATTATGTAGCTTGTGATTCTCTTTAAGTAAACATCTTTCTGGTTGAAATACACCGAAAAATGGTGACACAGCAGTAAAAAAATCGTAAAAAATAGGGATTTTCATAGAAAAAAAAGCACCTTTTTGATGTAAATAATGTTTGATGTTAACATGGTCTGATTTGAATTTTTTCTTCTACGGAAGGAAGAGCAAGTCTTCTTCTATCATACTCTCAATTTTGGTCAACTTGCGCCGCAGGCTCTCGGAGGTGATAGTGTTAGTTGAAGGCTACGAAACCTGCCATGCACAAACAACTTCAGCTTTATATGTATATAATATATATATATATAATATATATATATATATATATATATATATCCGTGTCTCTCTGATTCTTTGCATGCGTCTTGATACAAGCCAATACTTACAAATGTAATGTATGTATTGTATATATAATATAACCACATGAATCGTTGGTGGGTTTTTTCTTCCGTCTTACTATTCTCTTAGACTTTCTTCTGTCTCCTGTTTCTGACGAAGAGCTTCGCTCGAAACATACAACCACCTTTCTTTCCTTCCCTGA
>NW_021830219.1:0-5009 GCF_006345805.1 Octopus sinensis | reverse complement strand
TAATAATAATAATAATGAATAATAATCTTTCATCCTGCCAAGATCGATAAATAAGTACCAGTTGAGTACGCGGATCGATGCAATCGATTTAAATCTCCTCCAAAGTTCCAAACCTTGTGCCTTTAGTAGAAAGGATTATTATTATTATTATTAATTATTAGTATGGCGGTGAGCTGGCAGAATCGTTAGCATGCGGGGCAAAATGCTTAGCGGCATTTCTTCCGTATTTATGGTCTGAGTTCAAATTCCACCGAGGTCGGCTTTACCTTTCATCTTTCCAGGGTCGATGAAATAAGTACCAGTTACGCACTGGGTCGATGTAACCGACTATCTTCGTTCCCAAAATATAGTAAAAAGAACTGTCCTCCTCCTCTCCTTCCTCCTCCCCCTCATCACCTCCTCCTTATTATTATTATTATTATTATTATTATTATTATTATTATTATTATTATTATTGCATTGTCTTTGCACAGCTTCTAACACTAGAGATGTACTACGGTGTCAGCTGTTCACTACCAGTGAACTAAGGTAGGACCGCTTATTCTTCGTAATGTTATGTTTACCCATTTTTTTTTGTTAAGGAAGCCATTTATTTTACGACCCCTAGTACTCCAATACTATTACACTGCTGTACCGAGTGCAACTCTGTGTGCCTTGGGTGTACGCAGTGCTTTGTTTTGGGTTTTGTGACCCTAGTATCGATCTATTGCATTTCAATCTGTTTTAGGTTAGGGTTAGTTAGGGTTAGGGGTGGGGGGAAGGGTATCTTTTTTTCTTCACAAATGTAAATAAACCCAATCTGTTTCTTAAACGAGGGACATATTCATACGGCACAGAATATTTTCACCTCAATAGACGGTCATTGATTGGTTGAAATTGCCGAAATGCAAGAATTTAAAGACCGAATATCTTACAAACTATAGATTTTTTTCAATAAAGCCAAGAGAAAAAGATGTTTTATAAACACATTCTACCAGTATACGAAGTTTAACATTTTTTAGTTACCTAGAAATTATGTTAAAAACTGCCGGTCAAACCGAAAAGATCCTTCAAAGCACTTTACGTAATATTTCTATGCTGTGTACATTTGTAAAATCTATCTGCATTCAACCACCGCGACTATAACTGTTCGCGGCTATGACATGACTTGATAAGCTTTCTCCATACTGGTGAGTTTTTACTTCAGTTTGCCATTTATTATGTTCACTTTCTTTCCACTTCATGTTCCTTTCCCTGGTATCTTTGAATTTCAGTCCAGATCTATGGTTTCTGTTCCCCTTGCGTAGTTGGAGATAAAGGATTTGTCTGAGGAGTCCGTTGTTGTCCATCCTGTATACGTGACCCAACCAACATATTTGTTTGTTCTGGGGTTTTTAGTTATGTATTTATCTGCGTGTCATTTTTTTTCAACATTACTAACGAATAATTTCTGTCTTTAGTTCCCACATTCGGCTTATCCCTATTTCCCGATCTTTGGACAATATTTTCTATTCTTTGGGTGATACATCATTGCCTATTGGGCCTCATACTTCAATGAAGAAGAATTTCTTTTATTGACCAAACTGCTTGACCGGTACTTTATTCTGGCGATTCCCACCCATCAGAGAAAGAGGAAATCAATGTCTGCCGTTGCATGGTTGGAACTCACAACGTAAAGAAACGCAAGAAAATACCACAAGGCATTTTGTAAAACACATTACCAGTTCTTTCACTGCCATTCCTAGCACAATCATTATCTGAAACACTGGCTTAACAGAATTCTTACCATGGCAGTGAACACTGGGGTCGATTTGATCGACTCAGCCTCGCCCCTAAATCTGCTGGCCTTGTTGCCAAAATTCGAAACCAATGTTTTAAGGCATCGATCTGGCAGAAACGTTAGCACGCCGTGCAAAATGCGTAGCCGTATTTCGTCTGCCATTAAGTTTTGAGTTCAAATTCCGCCGAGGTCGACTTTGCCTTTCATCCTTTCGGGGTCGATAAATTAAGTACCAGTTACGCACTGGGGTCGATGTAATCGACTTAATCCGTTTGTCTGTCCTTGTTTGTCCCCTCTATGTTTAGCCCCTTGTGGGCAATAAACAAATAAGAATTCTTACCATGTCAGGCAAAGTGCTTAGCGTCATTTCGTCCGTCTTTTCGTCCTTAGTTCAAATTCTGCCAAGGTCAGCTTTTCCTTTCATAAGGGCAGCCGAGCGCTGGTGTCGATGTAATCGACTTAACTATTCCTGGGTACGAGTACAAAACAACAACAGCAACAACAAAAGCTGCATCCTTTTGCCAAGCTATGTCGAGCTTATGTGATATGTGACGGAGTGGTCTCATCATACTAGAATGATCTGAAGCTATTCTCTGGAGGAAAGAAAAAGCTGGGCCTCTCGTCCTGCAGTGGATTGAACAATCCAAATCCAAATCCAAATCTAAACATTATACCAATTCTGCCACATCCACTGTGGGAAACAGTCTACCAGTTCTACCACTTTCACTAATAATTCTTTCTACTACAGGTACAAAGCCTGGAATTTTGGAGGGGCTAGTCGATTACATTGACCCTTCGGTATTGATTGGTGCATATTTTATGGACCCCGAATGATATAAGGTAAGGGCGACCATGCCGAATTTGAACTCAAAATGCAAAGACAGACGAAATGCCACTAATCATTTTTGTCTAGCGTGCAAACGATTCTGCCAGCACGCCGCCTTTACTATCTTACTACTAATAACTATATTGTCTAACATAAGCCCCAGGGGTCGCCACATTTGGGCAGGAAAGGAAGGTTATAGACGATTATATCAATCTCAGTACTTGACTGTTATTTTAATTTGACGATCGCCGCAGCCACCACGAAAAGAAAACTTAAGTTACAAAATGAAACCCAGCGGGGTTTGAAATCATTACAAAATGAGGGATAGAACTAAACCTCACAAGGCATTTTGTCCGCCGCTGTACTGATTCTGCCAATCCACCGGCCTCCGTGGACTAAGTAATAAAGAGAAAGAGGAAAACAAGATGATAGAATTGACGTGAAAAAATGATGATTTCTAACATAGGCATAAAATACATTTGAAAAGCGATACAGGGATAAACAGTTAAATGAGACCCTAGTATATGTGTTTTAACAGCTCGGGTCACTTAGCAAGATAGAAATTTCAATTGAGCTGTAATTCACATGCTATGATCTCGAAGAAAAGTAAGGAAATATTGTAAAATGTTTCTGATGATGTATGATGTCTGAAAAAAGGATGGAATGGTCACGGTCGGAAGCCATTTGATCATGGGTCAATTGGATCAGAATTAACCTGAAAGACAATAATAACAACAGTAAGAAGTGACACAGTGGATTCTATAGTTCTTGATACACTATCTGAACGATAGATGGGATAGTCATGGCTGGAACGTATTGATTAAAGATCTGCGAGATTAAGACTGATCTGGAGCCAAATAACAAAAATAGCCACAACAATAACTAGAAAGAACACATTAGATCGGCGTTTCCTAATCTTTGTACTCTTGCAGAACCCTTGACAAACATTTCTTGACCCAAAGAATCCCTACATAAATATTACTATATATACTTATCAATCCATTTCTTTTTCTTTCGTAAAGTTAAATTTTATAAGCGTAGGAGTGGGCTGTGTGGTAAGTAGCTTGCTTACCAGCCACATGGTTCCGGGTTCAGTCCTACTGCGTGGCACCTTGGGCAAGTGTCTTCTACTATAGCCTCGGGCCGACCAAAGCCTTGTGAGTAGATTTGGTAGACGGAAACTGAAAGAAGTCCGTCGTATATATGTATATATATATGTATGTATGTGTGTGTGTATATGTTTGTGTGTCTGTGTTTGTTCCCCCAACATCGCTTGACAACCGGTGCTGGTGTGTTTACGTCCATGTAACTTAGCGGTTCGGCAAAAGAGACCGATAGAATAAGAACTAGGCTTACAAAGAATAAGTCCTGGGGTCGATCTGCTCGACAAAAGGCGGTGCTCCAGCATGGCCACAGTCAAATGACTGAAACAAGTAAAAGAGTAAAGAGAGAGTAAGGGTAAGTGATTAGTTAAACAAATCATAAAACAGAGGCTTGGTAGTGCTATATCCATTG
The DNA here is from genome assembly GCF_006345805.1 of Octopus sinensis. Lineage (NCBI taxonomy): Eukaryota > Metazoa > Mollusca > Cephalopoda > Octopoda > Octopodidae > Octopus > Octopus sinensis. The sequence goes on along the minus strand of NW_021830219.1, from coordinate 909 downwards.
GGCACTACAGAGAGTGAGAGATTTCGTCTGGAAGAAGACCGTTTTTAAGTCCTAATTCTCCTTATGAAGAGGTCGTTATTTCCCTCCGTTTGTGCCTTCTCGAGCCATGTCTGGCTCACCTGGACGGGACGCCGGTCCGTCGAAGGTGAGCTGCAAGATGCAGGAGGAAAGAGTGAGAGAAAGTTGTGGCGAAAGAGTCAGCAGAGGTTCGCCATTACCTTCTGTCGGAGCCGCGTGGAGCTTAGGTATTTTCGCTCATAAACACACACATCGCCCGGTCTGAGATTCGAACCCGCGAGCCCTCGACCGCGAGTCCGCTGCTCTAACCACTAGGCCATGTGCCTCCACTATTTTCCCTCCGTAGGATCTCCAATTTATCTATAGATGCTAGGGTTTCCCTACCTCAGAGATCATGCTGTACTTCTATGATAGAATACGAACATAGAATTAAACGCAACAATGGCAGAAAATATGGAACAGCATATAATTAGCGTGTAATTAGTATATTTATCATTATTTCTCGTTGACACCGACTGTTTTCTGGAATCCTAGTTGGGTGGCACTGCAGTAGGTAATATATATTTCTTTACTACCCACAAGGGGCTAAACACAGAGGGGACAAACAAGGACAGACAAACGGATTAAGTCGATTACATCGACCCCAGTGCGAAACTGGTACTTAATTTATCGACCCCGAAAGGATGAAAGGCAAAGTCAATCTTGGCGGAATTTGAACTCACAACGTAACGACAGACGAAATACCTATTTCTTTACTACCCACAAGGAGCTAAACATAGAAGGCACAAACAAGGACAGACATAGGTATTAAGTCGAACTCAGAACGTAACGGCAGACGAAATACCGCTAAGCATTTCGCCCGGCATGCTAACGACTCTGCCAGCTCGCCGC
>NW_021830218.1:0-4962 GCF_006345805.1 Octopus sinensis | reverse complement strand
CATACTTCCGGACAACCAAATGCTGCTCGGAAGATATTAGTTAACCAATAGAAGACAAAGCACTTGAGTTCTTTGACGCATTAGGATCAACTCGCAGAACACACGTAGCTACGAGATAATCTTATGCAAACACATAAAAATATGCGTCATATAACTACAGTTTAATATCTTTGCTATTTATATTTTCTTCCCTGAGCCTTTTCTATTATCATCATCTCGAAATTACCATAATTAGTCTCACTATTTATCTATTTCTGTATATTTCTCTTCCTATAATCTAATTGTATCCAACTCTAGTGTTTTTTTCTTTTAACTTAAATTGTTCACACATATCCCACTTCTTCATCTGTACTTCGTTGTTTTTATCTTTCTTCTTTAGTTTTTATCCCTTCGGTCGTTAGAGGACGAAATATGCTGAGCTAGTCGAATTTTGCCGAAGCAATTGGTTGCAAACACGATGCGATCGCATCTAGGCGGGTTGGAGAGGATTTGGAAGCCAATCCTTCAGCACATATTACAGCATGTTTGATATCTCAGTGGCCAGCATGCAGAAGGCCATTAGATTGACCGAGGAGGCGTCAGAGTTTGCTTCAAGGTGAATGAGAGCCCTGGACGGTCGACGCTGTCCTACCAGGGGTAATGCTAACCGGACACAAACATTGGTTTGATCAACAAGGGCAGGGTCACATAAGCGAATATGTTTAATGCTGAAAGATCCGAAACACTTAATGATAATGACTCCCAGGAAACATTGCCGATGGTGTGTCCAGTTGCATCACAAGATGGTATATGGAAAAACACAACTAACAATCCTGATATATAACTACAAAATTCCTCATGTATGTAATCGACTCGTAGTTAGGCGGCGAGCAGGCAGAAACGTTAGCACGCCTGGCGAAATGCTTAGCGGTATTTCGTCTGCCGTTACGTTCTGAGTTCAAATTTCGCCGAGGTCGACTTTGCCTTTAGTCCTTTCGGGGTTGATAAATTAAGTACCAGTTACGCACTGGGGTCGATATAATCGACTTAATCCGTTTGTCTGTTCTTGTTTGTCCCCTCTATGTTTAGCCCCTTGTGGGTAGTAAAGAAATGGGTATTTCGTCTGCCGTTACGTTCTGAGTTCAAATTCCGCCGAGGTCGACTTTGCCTTTCATCCTTTCGGGGTCGATTAAATAAGTACTAGTTACGCACTGGGGTCGATATAATCGACTTAATCCGTTTGTCTGTCCTTGTTTGTCTCCTCTGTGTTTAGCCCCTTGTGGGTAGTAAAGAAATAGGTTAGAATCCCACCACAACATTTCTTTTGATGTCTGGTACTGATGCCAACTAAGAATTCGAAATGCATGGGTCACTCAGTTCAGTAGAGTGCTTTCTGAGCTAACTATGGGACTTTGGACTTCTTTACGTCTCAACCGAAAATTTCTCCTCCATTACAAACTGCAGTTAAACGACTTTTGTGGATACAAATATTTCTCACATTCGAATCTACACACGAGCACATACACACATGCTGCACACACGTATTTATGCATAATATATGTAGATAGATAGCATACAGATAGCATAAATAACATACTATCTTGTGTATGAGTTCGTGTGGAAAAGACGTTAGTTAACCGATAGAAGATGCGCTTCTATTTGGCAAATATGTGTTGGTGTACGTCAAGGAACATGCTTTCGCCAGTGCCTTTTTTAAAGTGGAGACACTTCAATAATCAAGATTAATCAAGATTCTTATTGGTAATTAACATAGTAATTGACCTATTTTGATTTATAAACTGACTTGTAAATGAACAGCATGTAACAGCCAACATAACTATTTTTCACAGTTAAAGAATAACTAAAAGTATCAGATAATGCAAAAAGCATATTCCTACATGATAGCTGAAGCTGCTAAAAATAGCAACCAAATCATCTGTAAATAACATTCTTCTAGCGTCTCTAGAGAAAATATACTTCTATTTTGTGCTAAATACACAACGAATAACAGAGAGTATAGTCTAATCAATCCTGGTTGTCTAAAAGCTAAGCTACAATAAATAAGACCTCGATGATCCCGAGCTGACGATGTTTTTCAATTGGCTGTAATAATATTTCGTTTCGTTTTCCAGTTCACTTTTTAATTCACCACAGAAAAGGCATGAATGTCACAACATTTGATAACTTGCTAATAGAAAATAAAACAAAACTAAATAAAATAAATTCCTTATGCTCATTAGTAAATGATTACTGTTGACGCAAGCTCACTGAAAGGTCAGTCTAAATATTGATTAACTCCCTTACATAACCATTACCCGTAGCTGACCTCAAGTTTATTCCCTACGAGCTAAGAGAAAAGACAAATAATATAATAATAATAATAATAATAATAATAATAATAATAATAATAATAATAATAATAATAATAATAATAAATGTAATAATAATTATAAAGAAAAAAAGCATGAGCGCCACAATTCCCATTTAGACATTCTCCGACACTTCCCAATGTAACGTCTTGTGTCCATGAAAGAAATCAATATTTTCCTTAATTAAAACTTTAAAACAAGTTTTTCAAATATTCTCCTAACCATGAGCAATCAATCAATAAATAAAGTATAATGCGTTTTTTCTTTCTTTCTTTCTTTCCATAGAAAAAGAAAGAAGTTGTAAATCGCATTTCTTGTATTGACTGACGATGTTATCAAATATCGTATTTTTTCCTTTTTATTTATTTATTCATTTATTCATTTTTTTTTTTTTCTTTCTTTGCGTTGTTTCAATATCAATATGACTATCAATAAATTTTTCCTGATACAGTTTTCTTTTTTCTCTGATGATATCACATATTTGCTTCTTTTTTTTTTTTTGTTCTTTTCTGCATGAAACATTACCTTTTTTTTATGGGGGGATATCAAAAGCAATATCAAACAACTGTCATGAATGCTATCAGAAATTTGTATTCTGTTTATATCTGATAATATTTTTGTTAATATCAAATGGTATTTGGAAAATTGATTTTATATTTGTTATCACCGTCAGGATTTATCTTCTTAAAGTGGAGTTGGTGGGCGGTTAAATGTGACAGAACAGGAACAACTAACAAGATCAGATTGGCTTGAGTTCCCGATTGGATGGGGGAAAAAGATCAGTAAGGGAAATATGTTAAACACAGTCATATAATACAATATAATCTATGTGAATTTATCGAGATTTTCCAGATCGCATTTAATACACTCAAAATGTACAGGAGAGCATATCTGCTTTAAGACACACACATGAACACAGGTAAGCACACTAATACAAAACAAAGACTATACCTGTTTGAATCCGAGACAACTTCTCAATAATTTACAACACACTTCATCATTCGGTTAAGCATCAAATTGAAAGATATTATACCGTTACTAAGACAGGAATATTTCTTTTACGCAGTTATAACGTCAAACTATATCGTTATTTCTAAATCCAACAGTAGCTGTTTTTTTTCTTTTCTGGTTCCAGTTACTGGACTGAAACCGTGTTAGTATGTACAGCAACTCAGAGGCTTCAACAAATTTTAAGAACCAAGCAACCACGTTTATAGCTAGTGTTTATTTTGTAGATGGCAATTAATCGAATAGTCAAATATTACACATTTTAAATAAAAATTGCGTAGGTCGACGCACCGATTTCCAAATATGTAAACTTAAACACCCACATATAAACACACTTGCACCCACTTGTATCTAAACATACTGGTACCGTGGATACGATCGTCGATAATGTATGGTGTTGTGATCAATTTAACTGGAGATTTTCTGTATTCTTGTCCATATCTCTCTTTAAACTTACTTGTTTCAGTCATTTGACTGCGGCCATGCTGGAGCACCGCCTTTAGTCGAGCAAATCGACCCCGGGACTTATTCTTTGTAAGCCCAGTACTTATTCTATCGGTCTCTTTTGCCGAACCGCTAAGTGACGGAGACGTAAACACACCACCGTCAGTTGTCAAGCGATGTTGGGGGAGAAACACAAACACACAAACATATACACACACGCACATACATATATACGACGGGCTTCTTTCAGTTTCCGTCTACCAAATCCACTCACAAGGCTTTGGTCGGCCCGGGCTATAGCATAAGACACTTGCCCAAATGCCACGCAGTGGAACTGAACCCGGACTATGTGGTTGGTTTGCAAGCTACTTACCACAACAGCCCTCTCCTGCCCTATTCTTGTCCATATCTCTCTTTTACTTACTAGTTTCAGTCATTTGACTGCGGCCATGCTGGAGCACCGCCTTTAGCCGAGCAAATCGAACCCAGGACTTATTCTTTGAAAGCCTAGTACTTAGTCATCGGTCTCTTTTGCTGAACTGCTATGTTACGGAGACGTAAACACACGACCATCAGTTGTCAAGCGATGTTGGGGGGACAAACACAGACACACAAACATACACATACATATATACGACGGGCTTCTTTCAGTTTCCGTCTACCAAATCCACTCACAAGGCTTTGGCAAGCCCGAGACTATAGTAGAAGACACTTACCCAAGGTTCGTAAGCAAGCTACTTACCATACAGCCATTCCTGCATATATTTATATAAATCTGTGTGTATGTATGTATGTATGTATGTATGTATGCATGTATGTACGTATTTATATATATGTGTGTGTGTGTTTAAAAATGAGACAACAAAGCCAAGGTTGTGTGGAATTTATAGGACACACATGCACACACACATATGTATGTTTAAAATAAAGATTCAGATAGAATCATGTACTTGAAAAAAAACAACCATATGGGTATTTAGCGCCTAAGGGGCTGGTTACTTTGGATAGTACGTTGTTGGTATACTCTAGGTGTCTGACAAGTCGTAAATCCCCTTGACATATTATAATCAAATGAATAATACAGGCGATGGATAATTGTCAGCTCATTACAGTTGTTTCTTATGTAACCTTTTAATAGAATAATGAAAACATTACTTCATTA
>NW_021830217.1:0-4976 GCF_006345805.1 Octopus sinensis | reverse complement strand
CACCACATTGAAGGGTTTAGACCAGTGTTTCCCAACGTGGGGTATACGCCCCACCGATGAAGCGTGCGTTAACGTGGGTTGTGAAAACTTTTGCAAGTGACTTGAGTGCACACGTGTCGTCCTTAAGCTTATCTCTGGACATCGAGCTATCTTGTGTTAGTCAGTTTTTGAGCTCGTTGATATGTAAATCTTTATAAAAATATTTATCTTTATAATAATGATGATTGTTAAATAAAATGTCTGTCTGTCTGGAGCATAACTTCCGGTTTGTTTCACAACTCACTCTGCACACTATTCTCCGTACTCAGACACTTGTATTTCAACATGGTCGTTAAAGATATTAAAGCTACAACTTTTTAAAATTAGAAATTGCTTTTGAAATAAAAAAGAAACATCGCTACGCAATATATTCTTTGCTCTGTCTTTTAGTTGTTTCAGTCATTTAACTGCGGCCATGCTGGAGCACCGCCTTTAGTCAAGCAAATCGACCTCAGGACTTATTCTTTGTAAGCCTAGTACTTATTCTATCGGTCTTTTTTGCCGAACCGCTAAGTTACGGGAATGTAAACACATCAGCATAGGTTGTCAAGCGATGTTGGGGGGAGAGACACAGACACCCAAACACACACACACACATACATATATGCCCAGCATGACCACAGCTCGTGAGCTGAAACTAGATAAAATAAAAAACTAAAAAATAAATAATAAATATATTATATATATATATATAACGGCAGTGCCTCAGCATGGCCGCAGCTCTGAGCTGAAACCAGAAAAAAAAATATATATACATATATACGACGGGCTTCTTTCAGTTTCCGTCTACCAAATCTACTCACAAAGCTTTGGTCGGCCCGAGGCTATAGTAGAAGATACTTGCCCAAAGGGCCACGCAGTGGGACTGAACCCGGAACAATGCTACTTACTACACAGCCACTCCTGCGCCTATATATAAATCATGGGAATCGATGAAGCTACGATCAATCAGCGTACAGAGTGAGGGATCTGCATTTGTTAGGCGTTTGTTTCTCTGTTTCAATATCTATTGTCCAAGAGAACTATTGATTCCTTCGTCTTACCTAGTCGAATATAGATTCAGTGCAGTTGATAATTTGCTGGAAGCCAAGAGAAACCGGCTTGAAATTACAAAACGTGGCGATTTGCGGCTGAAGTTAACGAAATTGTCTCCTCATCTCAAGGATCTTTGCCATATGCACCAGGCACAGGGTTCTCACTAAATGAGTTGAGATATCCGTGAGCCAGGTAATTGAATTAAAAATCGTGTTTATATATATATATATATATATATATATATATATATATCTTAGGGAGTATGGCTCCAGACTTACAGGGAAAAATTAGATTTAGGATTAAATCAAATTTCACAGTATAGATATATAAAATATGAATTAGAGATAAAGCCATTATTAGGCAACTCAAACAGTGATAGACATAAACCAATACATAAATAACAAATAATATAAATATGATTAATATAATATAATATATATTGGCTTCTGTGCCGGTGGCACATAAAAAGCACCATCCGAACGTGGCCGATGCCAGCGCTGCCTCAACTGTCTCCAGTGCCGGTGGCACATAAAAAGCATCATCCGAACGTGGCCGATGCCAGCGCCGCCTTGGCTGGCTTCCGTGCCGGTGGCACGTTAAAAGCACCAACCGATCGTGGCCGATGCCGGACCCCCCTGGCACCTGTGCAGGTGGCACGTAAAAAGCACCCACTACACTCGCGGAGTGGTTAGCGTTAGGAAGGGCATCCAGCTGTAGAAACTCTGCCAGATCAGACTGGAGCCTGGTGCAGCCCCCGGCTTCCCAGACCCCAGTCGAACCGTCCAACCCGTGCTAGCGCGGAAAACGGACGTTAAACGATGATGATAATGATATATAAAATTTAAAATTTAAATTTTTTTTCAAAAAGTATAAAAAGAATGATAAATATATAATAAGTAAAAACACTACGTACGTTTCATTGCTATAATTAAATTACAATTACAATTAAGTTTAAATTCGAACTAAAATTATAGTCAATCTTTAGGTTAATGATAATAGTTAAATAAATAAGCAAATAGTGTTAAACAATATTTTTTGGGGAGGGGACCAGTCGATTAGATCGACTCCAGTACACAATGGTACTTGATTTATCGACCTTGAAAGGATGAAAGACAAAGTTGACTCGACAGAATTTGAACTCAAAACGTAGTGACTGACGAAATACCTATTTCTTTACTACCCCCAAGGGGCTAAACACAGAGGGGACAAACAAGGACAGACAAACGGATTAATTCGATTACATCGACCCCAGTGCGTAACTGGTACTTAATTTATCGACCCTGAAAGGATGAAAGGCAAAGTCGACCTCGGCGGAATTTGAACTCAGAACGTAACGGCAGACGAAATACGGCTACGCATTTCGCCCGGCGTGCTAACGTTTCTGCCAGCTCGCCACTGGCTACAATTTTTGTCCGCTTAATCCAGTGTACGTGCAAAATTAAGGGGTGAGACATTTATTTTTAATCCGCTTGAAGTGATATTTCTAGGAATTGATAAAGCTTTTTACCCAGAAAAGAATAGGAAATAAAAGAAAAATGTCTTGATTTATTTCTTCAACCTCGACCACTTCATGCCAACATTTGCCGTAGCCACCAGGGAACAAAAACAAAAACAAAACTAAAAAACCCCTAAAACCAAACAAAACCATTGATGCTCCTTGTTAAAGGAATTCAAACGAACAATCTTCACCATGGGGGGAAGCACTCCGTCGGTTACGACGACGAGGGTTCCGGTTGATCCGAATCAACGGAACAGCCTGCTCGTGAAATTAACGTGTAAGTGGCTGAGCACTCCACAGACACGTGTACCCTTAACGTAGTTCTCGGGGATATTCAGCGTGACACAGAGAGTGACAAGGCCGGCCCTTTGAAATACAGGTACAACAGAAACAGGAAGTAAGAGTGAGAGAAAGTTGTGGTGAAAGAGTACAGCAGGGATCACCACCATCCCCTGCCGGAGCCTTGTGGAACTTTAGGTGTTTTCGCTCAATAAACACTCACAACGCCCGGTCTGGGAATCGAAACCGCGATCCTATGACCGCGAGTCCGCTGCTCTAACCACTGGGCCATTGCGCCTCCACTCTTCACCATGGACATTGCCGGTGGCTGATATTATCCTATACATAATAGCTTTTACATGTCACTTGCCTTAGGATAGAAACTGTTTGATATAAGGTTACTGGCAGATGAATGCATGCCATAGTCGAATACTTCTCAGACACGCTCGGCTGCTGGTGTATTAGTTTTATGAGAGTATTAACTCGTGTAATATTAAATGTATATAAGGCGGCGAGCTGGCAGAAACATTAGCAGACCGGGCGAAATGCTTAGCGGTTTTTCGTCTGCCGCTACGTTCTGAGTTCAAATTCCGCCGCGATCGACTTCGCCTTTCATCCTTTCGGGGTCGATTAAATAAGTACCAGTTACGCACTGAGGTCGATATAATCGACTTAATCCGTTTGTCTGTCCTTGTTTCTCCTCTCTGTGTTTAGCCCCTTGCGGGTAGTAAAGAAATAGATATTTCGTCTGTCTTTACGTTCTGAGTTCAAATTCCACCGAGGTCGACTTTGCCTTTCATCCTTTCGGATATCGATAAATTAAGTACCAGTTGCGTACTGGGGTCGATCTAATCGACTGGTCCCCTGACCCAAAATTTCGGGCCTTGTGTCTGGAGTAGAAAGGAATATTAAATATATATATTTTTCTTTGACTTCTTTCGGTCTTTGGACTGTGTCCATGCTAGAGGCGCTGTCTTGAAGTGTTTCGTCGAACAAATGGACCAGTACGTGTTACTCTATTTTTTTGCTAATCTGGTACTTACTTTGTCGGGCTCTTATGCCGAACCGCTAATTTATTTGGATGCCAAGAAACCAACACCGTCTGTGAAGCGACGCTGAGGGACAAACACACACACACACAAACACATACACACACACACACACACACACATACATGTACGCAAACAAAATACACATACATATACATGCATGCAGACACAATACACACACACACCCGCGCATATATATACGAGGGGCTTCCACACAGTTTTCGTCAACCAAATTCAATAAACAAGGTTGGTCGACCTGGGCTGTAGTGAAAAACATTTGCTCAAGGTGCTGCATAGTGGGACTGAACTCAAAACCACGTTGCGCAAGGCGAGCTTCTTAACCACTTCGCCATACCTTATAATTTCTCAAGAAATTTGCATTAAGAAGAAGAAGAATTGGAAGAAGAAGAAGAAGAAGAAGGAGAAGAATTGGAAGAAGAAGAAGAAGAAGAAGAAGAAGAAGAAGAAGAAGAAGAAGAAGAAGAATTGGAAGAAGAAGAAGAAGAAGAATTGGAAGAAGAAGAAGAAGAAGAAAAGAAGAAGAAGAAGAAGAAGAAGAAGAAGAATTGGAAGAAGAAGATGATGATGATGATAATGATGATGATGATGAGAAAGGAAAAGTAGACCGCGAGAGACTGGCATTTAACTATTGTTGTTGTTGTCCGTTGTTGTCCAATGCTCAACCCTGATAAATTTGATCAATGACCAAAGGTGTTCAAACTATGACCAACTCATTTTATTCTAAGATGTATTTGTCTAAACTAGGAAAACGTTATCCGACATTTGTCTTTTGTTTTCGACAGTAACAATTAATTTTATAGAAATTTGGCTGTTATTTCCAGCTGATCCAGTGATCACATAAATGCTACCGGTTTTCATGCAGATGACATTACTGAATGACTTATTCATTAAACAATTCTCTTTTCTTACCAAACCAATGTCCAGTATTATACAATTAATTAATTATTCTTTCATCATCACTTGGTGAAATTCAGTAAAAAGTATGCTTCAGGCATTGCAGAGATCATTATAAGGCCGAAACATGCCTAGAGTTGTGTTTCTTACTTTAAGAAGAA
>NW_021830216.1:0-4991 GCF_006345805.1 Octopus sinensis | reverse complement strand
AAAAGAAAGAGAGAAAGAAAGAAAGAAAGAGAGAAAGAAAGAAAGAGAGAAAGAAAGAAAGGAGTAAGAAAAAGAAAGAAAGAAAGAGAGAAAGAAAGAGAGAAAAAGATAGAAAGAAAGAGAAAAAGAAAGATTGAAAGAGAGAAAGAGAACAAGAAAGAGAAAAGGGAAGAGATAAAGAACGCGGGAAAGAAGTAATAATTGAAACCAAATTAAATATTATTTAGTAGATGAAACCCTTATAAAGTATTATCGATTTATTTTACTGTGATCCTCGGCTAGTTTAATGCAAATCTAAAGTGATAACACAGACATAACAAATGACATTAATAACAATAATTTTATCATTTCCAAACGTTCCAATTAAATTTTGCTGATTGCTTATTAAATTTCTAATCACAAACACCTTGTTTTCAGTATAAATTTTTACGTAAGAATTAATATTACAAATTAAATTTCTATATAAGGGGAGGGGGGAAGAAAAAAATGTTAAGGCGTGGGTGCGTGGTAAGAAGCTTGCTTCCCGACCACGTGGTTCCCAGTTCAGTCCCACTGCGTAACACTTTGGGCAAAAGTCTTCTATTATAGCCTGAGGCCGACCAAAACTTGTGAGTGGATTTGGTAGACGGAAACTGAAAGGAGCTCGTCGTGTGTGTATGCGTGCGTGTGTGTGTGTGTGTGTATGTGTGTTTGTGTGTGTGTGTGTGTATGTATGTGTGTGTGTGTGTCTGTGTGTATGTATGTGTGTGTGTCTGTGTGTATGTATGTGTGTGTCTGTGTGTGTGTGGGTGGGTGTGTGTGTGTGTATGAGTATGCCTTTGTGTCTATATCTATCCCCATCACCACTTGATAACTGGCGTTGGTGTGTTTACTTCCTCGTAAACTAGTGATTCGGCAAAAGATGCTGATAGAATAAGTATTAAGCTTTTTTTAAAAAAATTGGTCCGGGGTCGATTTGTTCGACTAAAACCCTTAAGGTACTGTCTCAGCACGGCCGCAGTCATATAACTGAAACAAGTAAAAAAAATAATAAAAGATATTTTTAAGCACCTGCTTTTGTCATTGGGTGTTCTCAAGACAATTTACAGATGTAATTTCCGAGGGTAAACGTTGTATTTATATAGGTACCACGCAAATTTTTATTAAAAAACTTACTTCTAACCATATTTTCAGTCTTGATAATAGAAATAGATCTTCCACAAGCCTTGGTAAATTTATTTGGGATTTTAAGGACAACAAAACAAGTTTATTTCTGCTGCGGAGTGGGAAATCATAAGCAAGGCAACTCTTTACTCTTTTTACTCTTTTACTTGTTTCAGTCATTTGACTGCCGCCATGCTGGAGCACCGCCTTTAGTCGAGCAAATCGATCCCAGGGACTTATTCCTTGTAAGCCCAGTACTTATTCTATCGGTCTCTTTTGCCGAACCGCTAAGTGACGGGGACGTAAACACACCAGCATCGGTTGTCAAGCAATACTAGGGGGACAACACACAGACACACAAACACACACACACACACACAAACACACACACACATATATATATATATATATATACATACGACAGGCTTCTTTCAGTTTCCGCCTACCAATCCACTCACAAGGCATTGGTCGGCCCGGGGCTTATAGCAGAAGACACTTGCCCAAGATGCCACGCAGTGGGACTGAACCCGGAACCATGTGGTTGGTTAGCAAGCTACTTACCACACAGCCACTCCTGCTTACAAACCTGGAAACTCGTTTTGCTCTCTCTGAATAGAAAAGTTGCATATAATATTATTTTCTAGACGAAGTCTTTTAAATGCTAAGATAGAAATTGGATTTTCTTGTGTCCATGCATCAAAATGAACGTTTAGGCACTATAATTAGGTTTATAGTAATCATTGATAATTGCTTATATATCAAGGATATTTATATATTTAAACAGATCAACATTTCTAGTATAATGCAGTTTTTCAGGTATAATACATTAAATAAGTATAATATACTAATTGAATATTGTAAATGTAAGCTAAATCCGATACAAGTGACAATGTATAACTATTTTACTGTAAATTTGATTAAACATACTTCTCTGAAATATTTAGTTGAAATTACTATGGTAAACTAATACACTAAACTTAAGATATAACATCTTAAATTAATAATAACTTTAGTGTACTTCGTTATAATAAAAAATTTTCTATATATAATATCTAATAATATGTAGGTTTATTGACCGTATATGTACGCAAATATTGATGACGTAACAATTTTAGACGGAATGAAATGGAATTGATATAATATATCTTAATAATATTCAGTATTGTTTAAAAACGTATGCTCAACTACTTGATAATATATATATACAATTATATATATATATATATATATATATATATATATATATATATATATATATATATATATATATCAAGTAGTTGAGCATACGTTTAATATATATATATATATATATATATATATATATGTATGTGTGTATGTGTGTGTGTGTGTGTGGTGTGTGGTGTACCGCGTGTGTACCGTTGGCGATTTTTTTTCCTCTGTCTTCCCTTCTCTCGATCTTTCCTTCTCCTGTTTCCGACGAAGAGCTCCGCTCGAAACGTTAAACCCTCCTTCTTTCCTTCTTTCTTGAGCGTCCAATAATACTTTATTTGTTCCACGTCCTCGCGTCGTTATGTTTTTTTTGTGCTTTCTTGTTTGGATTAACTTTATATATATATATATATATATATATAGCTACCGTCTCCTTCACACTTTATCTTACCATTCCTCCCCACTCACTCGTTTTCATCTCTCTTTCTCTTTTTCTCTATAATATCTATATCTTCTTAACAACTATACCACCATCATATTTGCACGAGCACAAATATAGTGAATGTGTTTATTTATGTACATATGATAACAACTGTTCTTTTAAGGTAACGCTTGCATTCATAAAAAAGCACACACATCTGAGTTTGTCGTAGGTTAACCTATATGTCGAAATGTAATTTCATTTTGGAAATTTTCCCTGAGGAAATACCCAATTGGCAGGTTTCAAATATGAGAATTTGAATTAAAGTGTTAGATCTTTACCTTGAGACCGACAGATTTAAAAAATATTTTTTTGTAACTAAACACTTTCAAACTTCGGACACTGGTAGAATCTGTGATATAAAACATCTTTTACTTTTAGCGTTTTTTGAGAAAAGCTTATATTTACGAAGTTATTTCAGGTTAAAGTTGTCGTATTTCGGTAATTTCAATCAATCAATGACGTGTATTCAGCTGAATAAAATTTTCTTCCTTTCCTCATTCATATATAATAATATATAGAGAGGATGAGGCTGTTATTTAAAATAACGATCAAATCGAGTGGCCAGCACCGAAAAAAAACCCTTATAGGTAATTACTATAATTAAAATTATAATTAAGGTATCAAAACTGATACCAGCATGCAAGACGTAGCAGTCAAAACGTGAGTCAGACCCTCGTTGTGTGTGTATATATATACATATATATATATATAATATATATATATATATATATATATATATATATATATATATATATATATATACACACGAGGAAAGTTAAATTTTTTCCCGCTTCAGTTGTGTGGCCAGCAAACCACTGTATCTTGCACTGTTAATCGTACGGTCCTTTCCAGAGGAAGCAGATCACTGATCTTTGTTCTTCTTTGACGTACATTGCTAGTGAAGCGGCCATGCTTACACTGTGACTCCTCCCAAATGGCGTGGTTAGGCTCAAACTTCGATCACGTGACCACAATAGTACCGACTATAAGCACGCATGCGCTGTTGGCAGTGTGACCATAATAAAGACATGTTATGGTAAAAGTGCAGACGATTTTTGACTTCCACTCGTATATAGAATGTGATTATGGTTAAAATTCAAGCTGTGTCTTCTTCAAGTACATTTACCAATATTTTAATTTCGTATGTAGAAGTAATATTTATGTCTTATTTTATATTTTATTTATTTATTTTGAGATACGCATAAGAGTTGAACATTCTGAAAATATTGTTTAAAGAATAATATTTATCAACACAAGAGGATTGGAAAAACATAATTGTTTATTTGCCATTACACTTTGCATTTGCTAAGAAGAGTTACAAAATTGTACAGAGACTCAAGTAATACGAAATTTACGTTCGGATGAAGCTTTTATATATAGTTATTAATCAGATGTGTAGATAGTTGGAGGAGAGGATAATAAGTAAATTTGGCTGTACAGAAAGAAGAGGGGGAGTTGGAGATTAAGGAATTAATGCATATACACTTATACATTAATGTACATAAAATGCATTTGTTGTGTGTGTAGGTGTATATAAGTACATTGATGTATAGCTCTTTCTCTTTTACTTGTTTCAGTCTTTTGACCGCGGCCATGCTGGAGCACCGCTTTTAGTCGAGCAAATCGACCACAGGACTTATTCTTTAGAAGCCTAATACTTATTTTATCGGTCTTTTTTCCCAAATTGTTAAGTTACGGGATGTAAACACACCAGCATCGGTTGTCAAGCAACGTTGGGGAGGGGACACAGACACACAAACATATATACAGACATACATATATATGCATATATACGACGGGCTTCTTTCAGTTTCCGTCTACTAAATCCACTCACAAGGCTTTGGTCGGCCCGAGGCTATAGTAGAAGACATTTACACAAGGTGCCACGTAGGGAGAATAAACCCGGAACCATGTGACTGGTAAGCAAGCTACTTACCTATTTCTTTACTACCCACAAGGGGCTAAACACAGAGAAGGACAAACAAGGACAGACAAACGGATTAAGTCGAATATATCGACGCCAGTGCGTAACTGCTACTTAATTTATCGACCCCGAAAGGATGAAAGGCAAAGTCGACGTCAGCGGAATTTGAACTCAGAACGTAGCGGCAGGCGAAATACCGCTAAGCATTTCGCCCGGTGTGCTAACATTTCTGCCAGCTCACCGCCTTTACTTACCACACAGACATCCTGC
>NW_021830215.1:2500-5037 GCF_006345805.1 Octopus sinensis | reverse complement strand
AGCAATATTATTGTATAATGCAGACGGTTGAGAGCCAGCAACAGTTACAGCATTGTTTGTATTCAATATTTCACAAGTTTTAACTTCGTATCTTTACGATCTGGAATCGGGTTTCGACGTATTTTTGACCTTGTCTTGCGGGTTGGCTGACCAGAAACAGTAAATCGTCGGGTGAAGCATCTCACACTATTTCGAGGGTTCTTCTAATGTTCTGAGTTCAAATCCTAGTCG
Source organism: Octopus sinensis (assembly GCF_006345805.1). Taxonomy (NCBI): domain Eukaryota; kingdom Metazoa; phylum Mollusca; class Cephalopoda; order Octopoda; family Octopodidae; genus Octopus; species Octopus sinensis. The sequence continues at coordinate 4,806 of NW_021830215.1, read as the reverse complement.
GAAGAAATGTTATCTTTTTATTCCACTTAAATTCATAATAAAAATACCAGTCATGCACTGGGAGCAATATAATTGACTATAGTTAGTCTTCAAACGCATACTAATTAAGAAATCGATGTGATTAGAGATATAATGACATATTACAGACCAGGGAGTCTATTAAATATGCATTTCATCTTGTTTATTATTTTCCTTATCTCTTTAAGGCCGCAAACTTGCAAAACCGTTGCCTACCGGTATTTCGTCCGTCTTCAGGTTCTCTGTTTGAATTCCGACGAAGTCCGGTTTCCCTTTCATCGTTTCGGGATCATAAAATAAGTACCAGTTACTAACTGAGGACGAGGTAATTGACTCCCGACTCGACTCAACAAACTTTGGCCCCGTACCAAACTTTGGTACCATTATTTTCTGTGTTCCACAAATTCGCCGGTGACGAAGGCCAACATGAAAGCGCCATTTAACCTGGATGATGGGTATTTCATGCATGCATTGTATAAATTTTGAATTTGGGTTTACGTGATCATAAATTTATTATTATTATTATTATTATTATTATTATTATTATTATTATTATTATTATTATTATTAAGCAGTAACAAATGCTGTGTATTAGCAGAATCATTACTGTGCCCGACAAAATGCCGTTATGCATTTTTCCGGTTCTTTATGTTATGAGCTCAAATCCAGCTGAAGTCGATACTGCCTTTTATCGATACAATAATGCACCACTTGAGCATTGGGGGTCCATGTAATGGTCTGTTCCTCCCCACCTCAAAATGTTTATGAAGACCCTGTGCAAGAATTAGGTATATTTTTACTAGTCCGTCGGTTTTATATTACAATAACAACATATGTGTCGATTGTTCTGTCCTTGACTTTCTTTCGTTGCCAGCCGAGTCCGGTTACGTTCTTAGAATTGTGAAACGGCCTTTTATTAGACGATTTTAGAGCTATTAGTTTCGGATTCCATAATCGATTTGAAACCCTGACAATGTTATCTACTAAGGAAGGTACCTAAGAAGGGCCGAATAGAACATCGGTTGAAACACCTAACAGCAGAGCAAGGGACACTATTTCTAGTATATTAGTGTATGATAAAGTTGAACGAAGGCGTGTAGCATCGAAGTTAGTGGGAGTTGTATCTCACGACTATAATATCGTGGTTTCGATTCCTTGATGGGACAGCAAGTTGTGTTCTTGAGAAGGACAATTTATTTCAGGCTCTTCCGATCTACTCTGTAGAAAATGAGAACCTGCAACTGTCACAATTTTGATGTTTGGTTGGTGTAACAGTAGGAGAAGAACAGAAAGGATGTCAAAGCCATCTTGTTATTTCACAGTTACTCACACACAAAAATAAGTGAAAGCGTCGTACAAAGTAACACGTTATACTCGCTTGTGAGTGACGGGTAGTCTTTTTAGCAATCTCATCAATTGAAAACATGGTGAAGGTTCGATTAATTTTTAGGGTTTGCTTACTCCTTACCACGTTATCAACAACTGAACAGATGTGTCACCTTTACGAATCGCAGAAGGCAGTATATCTGAACACTTGTCATACGGAAGCAGAACATATAAAAGACCTCTTGGAATCTCTAGTAATTCTGCTATTTCCCTAACCTTAGAATGGCACATTGTTATCAAACCCTACTGATGAATTTAACCTCAATAGAGATGCATCAACGCACTGGAGCCAGCTCTCTACCGTCTTTGCCAATTCGAACAAACTTATATCTTCACATAGCAATATTCCTGTATTTCTGGAAAATGTAAGAAACTTAGTCTGTATGGAATGGTGTGGTTTGGCAAACGAGTTATTAGCTGTGCCAGTTCCCTTCCTCAATGTAATGTGATCAAATCCTCCGGGCGATATGTTTTCTTTTTTTTTTCCACTTTATGTCGTTCCTCATCTAGGGTAGAACAATTATGGGAAAGAAAATATATTGGCGTCGATTCAATCATTTAACATTTGCTTCCTGAATTCATTTGTGGACTTTTGCCAGTGGAATATAAAACCACCATCGTCATCATATTTGTAATATAATAATAATAATAATAATATAATAATAATAATAATAAATAATAATAATAATAATAATAATAAAATAATAATGATGATAATAATATCATAATAATAATAATATAATAATAATAATAATAATAATAATATAATATAATAATAATAATAATAATAATCCTTTCTACTAAAGGCACAGGCCGGAACATTTGTCGGCGGGGACTAGTTGATTACTTTGATGTATATATAAATATATATATATAATATATATATATATATATATATATAC
>NW_021830214.1:0-5019 GCF_006345805.1 Octopus sinensis | reverse complement strand
CCCCACCTGCAAGGTCATGTGCTGTTTATCTTCATATGAGATCACCATGTCGCGCACATATGGTTGTGATGCATGTGCTGGTGTACCCTTATCAGACGGGTAGTCATGATGGGTATATTGGGCTTCGTATATTTTACCCCAGTCTCACTTTGATGGCATGAACTGCTCTCTCACTCAATAATAATAATAATAATAACAATAATAATAATAATAATAATAATAATAATGATGATGATGATGATGATATAATATAATAATAATAATAATCCTTTCTAATAAAGCACAAGGCCTGAAATTTGGTGGGAGGGGACTAGTCGATTACATTGACCCCAGTGTTTCACTGGTACTTTAGTTTATCGACCCCGAAAGGATGAAAAGTAAAGTCAACCACGGACTACTACTACTACTACTACTACTAATAATAATGTTAATAATTGCGGGGGGGGGGGCTAGTCAATTACATCGACCCCAGTGTTTCACTGGTACTTAGTTTATTGACCCCGAAGATTGGAAGGCAAAGTCGACCTCGGCGGAATTTGAACTCGATACGTAGCGATAGATGAAATTCCAGTAAGCGTTTCACCCGGCGTGCTTACGATTCTTATTATCTTTGTCATATACGTCACAAAGGCGACACAAATGCAAATGGCTTAAATTCAATGCTGTACGGTAGACAACATTATACAATAAGTCAAAATACATAAAATAATGCTGTACGTATTCGTATATGTAGAATGTAGCACCACGTGTTAATATACAATAAAAATCAAGATCGGGCTCCACCGTTTATGAGATCACTCGTAGCCGTGTCGACTGAATAGAATATGTATTGTTGAAGAGGTCTAATAAGACAGAAGCATGTCTGATATTTTCGCCAGTTGGCTTTTAATAGCAATATTCAATATTCATTGCAATCTTAATTTTTGTTTTGTATCGTTCCAAAATTTCGATCAGCTGACCTTAATGAAGTTATCGTTCTTGCATGTTTTTTTTTATTAACAGAAGAACTCATAGAAGGGTATTTTGGTTACTCATGGCTTAGATAATCTTAGCTGATCAAATAGTTTTAATTCACCGTATAACATTGCCGTGTACACGCATACATGAATATATGCACGCGTGCACACACACACACACACACACACATACACACAGATGCACGCACGCACGCACGCACACATACACGTATACACCCATATATATTTTATCATACATACATTCATACATGTGTGCGTGTGTGTGTATGTTTGTATCCATGCATGAATCTCCGTTTATATTCTAGCAACAAACAAACTGCAAATGCTTTAACAACCCTATAATGATCCCAAAAGTGAAGGGTAACTCACTCAGGGAAGATTAGGGCTCACGAAAACCACAGCCACATTCTGCTTCAGGCATGCTGCCTTCTAACCCCACTCAGAAAACGCTAATTTTAACCCTTGACTTTTCAAAGAATTCTTGATGAGATTGTCCTAAGCGTCTATGTCGTTTTCAGATTTTTAGTTATCACTTTGTTTTACACTTTCTCAGTAGTATATACCTTTCCTTTCGCGATTTCCATGCAATAAATTAGTTATACTTCTACACTACTCAAAATAAAAGAATTTTTTTGAGTGGTTGTATGGTAAGAAGCTTGCTTCCCAACCACATGGTTCCGGGTTCAGTCCCACTGCGTAGCATCTTGGGCAAGTGTCTTCTATAGCCTCGGGCCGACCAATGCCTTGTGAGTGGATTTGGTAGGCGGAAACTAAAAGAAGCCCGACGTATATATATATATATGTATATATATGTATATATTTGTGAGTGTGCCTATGTTTGTCCCCCACCATCGCTTGACGACTGACGTTGGTGTGTTTACGTCCCCGTAACTTAGCGGTTCGGCCAAAGAACCGATAGAATAAGTATTAGGCTTACAAAGAATAAGTCCTGGGGTCGATTTGTTCGACTAAAGGCAGTGCTCCAGCATGGCCGCAGTCAAATGACTGAAACAAGTAAAAGAATAAAAGAATAGAAATCCTGAAAGTATTTAATTATAAAAATAGAATAGGATTTTCTAAACTCTGAATGGCTATGGTGGTCCTCCTGAGTAAAAGAGTCGTCAAAGGAGTCCCTAGTGGTTGAGAACCACCGCTTTAATGGTTAAAAAGATGGAAATGTGTATGTTATGTATGGACGCCAGTAAAAATATATCCTGTTTGTCATATGTGATAGACTGGGTTGAAGAAAGGGTTGAAGGGTTGATTATTTTAAACAAACCGAATGTTACCGCCTCACATCCACTTTTAATGACCACAAACTAAATAAAGAAACTGAATGCAGTCGCTGAATTAGCAAGAAATACAGTCTGAATATTACTGAAATCACACCTAATCGTCTTTGAAAAATAGAAGGACATGTTTGGATAATGGGCGGAGTTTTGGAATAGTAGTCCCTCGATGAAAAGGAAAAGAACAGTTTGCTTTCATTCAATTTTCTGCATTCCTGTGATTCATACAACAAAAATTACGATTCTGAAAAGGAACTGAGGGAAGGAGGTAGGCCGATAATATTTGGCTGGTATTTGATTTTATCGACTTTCGGAAAGGTGAAAGTCGACCGTGGTGGGATCTGAACTCCAAATATAAATAATTAGAAGAAATACGTCAAGGTATTTTGTCCAACACTTTAATGATTCTTCCAACCGACTACCCTTAATCAAAATTTTTTTCTAATTTGAACTCAGAACCTAAAAGCAGGCGAAATGCTGCTAAGCATTTTGACCTGCTCGAAAGGATTGTGCCTGTTCACGCCAAGGTCTGAAAATTGCTTTGAGATGTGTAGTGTGAAGAGTGGGTGGGAATCGGCTCTGGCGATCTCAGTACTTGATTGAGAAGGTGCTTCATTTCATGATTCCCGAAGGTTAGGAAATGCAAAGTTGCCCTCCGCGGGATTTGAAGTCAGGACACTAAGAACCGTACAGCAAAGCATTTTGTCTGATGCCCTAACGATAAACAAGGGCCATCACGTTTATGAATCACAAAAAACGGTGCAAGTTTTACAACGCATATGAAAAAAGAAAACAACAATAACAACAACAACAACAACAACAACAACCAAAACAAGTATGAAAAACAACATAAAAGACAAAATATAATTGCCCTTAAAGGAAGTTCCATTTAGGGAGGTAGTTTCTTTATGTAACGTACCAAATACCATCTAAAATATAAATCAATTTCTTTTAGTTTCCTCTTTTCTTTATATGAAAACCTTTTCTAATATAGATGTAAGGCCTGAGATTGTTGGGGTGAGAATAATTGATTATATTGACTGGTACTTATTTTATCGACCCCGAAAGGATGAATGGCAAAAATCGACATGGGCGAAATTTGAACTCAGTACCTAAAATCAGGCAAAGCGCTGCTAAGCATTTTGACCGGCGCTGAAACGATTCTGTATGTTCGTCCCTTTCATTATGATCTTTTTTTAATACAAAAATATAATAGAATTTGCATTGCTATATATATAAACTAAAAAAAATGGCACTCCGTCGGTTACGACGACGTGGGTTCCACTTGATCCTATCAATGAAACAGCCCGCTCGTAAAATTAACGGGGTGAAATTAACGGGTACTCTTAACGTAGTTCTCAGGGAGATTCAGCGTGACACAGTGCACAGTGTGTGACAAGGCCGGCCCTTTGAAATACAGGTGCAACTCATTTTTACCAGCTGAGTGAACTGGAACAACGTGAAATGAAGTGTCTTGCTCAAGGACACAACGCGTCGCCGGGAATCGAACTCACGATCGTGAGCCGAATAACCTTAACACCTAATCCACGTGCCTTCACTATACACATATGTATATATATATATATATATATATATATATATATATATATATATATAATATATATATATATGTATATACATTATATTATATATATATATATATATATATATACATATATACATATATACATATATATATATGTGTATATGTATATATATATATATTTTTATATATGATATATACACACACACACACACACACATATATATATATATATATATATATGGGTGGGGGAATGGGGAAGGGACTGACAATTTCAAAATGCCGATTTTTGCAATTTTCCGGAATCTCCGTATCCGAAAACGGGGGGTTTTTTGAAAAAAAAAAAAACCCGAGAAAATTGGGGGGGGGGGGAGGAAGTCTCTCCCCCCAAAAAGTCCCATTATATTTTTTATTATTAAATATTATTAGGAATTGTATAATAAAAATTGCTAAATATATTTTGTGTGCTGTGCAAGTATCAACAATTTATTGGACATAAATTTTAACAGTAAAATCTTATGTGGCACTCCCGCCCCCAAGGGCCATGGTGAACCTGGTTGAGAACCATTGAAGTATTGAACATGGCAATTCACCAGCCCCTCCCACCTTTCATTCTTCACTGCCTTCTCCCGGGCACCCTCTTTCACCACTTTGAAACACGCTGACCTAGGTGAGAGTCAAAGTGTCCCACAAACCGTTAATTATTTTACCTATCGAGAGCGATTGTGTCCGGCCTGTAGGCTAAGGCAGGCGGTCGGATCGACAGAAAAGAGCACAAACAGAACAACAACAAAACAAGTGTAGAAAATAGAGTGTAAAAAAATAATAATGATGATGTGAGCGTGTTAGCATGATGTTGGGAAAGCTAAAGAAAAAATAAAACAAAATACTTAAGAGGAGGGAAGGAGAGGGAGAGAGAGATGAAACAAATACACGAAAAGAAGAGATCAAATATATATAAAATATATAAAGATAAGAAATATTTGCGTGCAGAAATGGAAGCCTTGTTACTGTACTACGAGAAAATTAATACAAATAAATATATAGATAAATAAATAAATAAATAATTAAAAGGAAAGGAAAGGAATAAAGCAACTGTACTTCTTTACCTGTGGTAGATAAAACACTTCCGGTCGAGGGTAACCGAACCAGATATTTTTGGCTGCAAACTCCGACTTAAAAAAATTTCTCATTTTGCGTGTCGTTTTAT
>NW_021830213.1:0-2500 GCF_006345805.1 Octopus sinensis | reverse complement strand
CACGCACACCCTATATGTTAACAGCAAAATATATTTTCGCACTGTGTGTTGGCTAGAGGGTTCTCAACCAGGTCCATATAAGAAAATTGGGGGTCCATGCAACAAATTAGTCAATTGGTGATCCATAATAGTATTTTGAGGGCCCATGGAAATGTTTTGCCCTAGATGTAAGCATTGGTATGTATTGTGAAAATCTACTAGGTTTCTTTCTCTAACATTTTACATAGTTCTATCTACACAAGTTAATGTGTGAATGACAAAATAAGAATTTTCAAAGAAGTTTCTATGAAACTAGTTTTTAAACATCAAACAGTTATGGAGTCCACCAGAATAAAATAGTAATCAGAGGGGTCCAAAGATGAAAAATGGTAGATAACTCCATGTCTAGCTGGAATTAATACGCATACTCAGGAACGACGATTAAAATAAAGACGTAATATATTTATATATAACGCGTTCGTGTAAAGACGTTCACTGCGCTTATAGTCTCTTAACAAAATCATTTTCCTTTTGCTTATAAGCTGCGTGTGTAAAATCACATCGAACCTAGTCCTTAATAACGTTATCGGACTGTCATACACGTTTTTCAATTTGAAGAAAATTCCTTTCGAGAATATAAGGGCAGCGACCGTCCGTTTCGCGGTTGTTGTTCGTATGTGTACAGAGACAGACAAATGCAGAGGAACGGAGTGTGTGTGAGTGTGTGTGAGAGAAAGAGAAAGAGAGAGAGAGAGAGAGAGAGTGTGTGTGTGTGTGTGGAGTGGAGAGAGGAGAGGAAAAGAGAGAAAAGAGAGTGATGGGAAGTGCGAGAGAAAGACAGAAGTAGACAGTGTTTGATAAAGATAGCGATAGAGAGGAATGAAAAAGGCGGGAAAATTATGTATAGAGCAAAGAGTGTGTTTCACGTTCTCGTATACATATGCAACGAATACATAGATTGATATGCTGTAGATAAATAAACAGATTGGAAAGTGAATTATCAAAAAGTACAGAAATACATATACTTTAAAGTCAGAGTAAAACTTTATAAATTCGACAACAACAACAACACACACACACACGTGTGTGTGTGTGTTTGTATTTGTTAGATTGTCATTATTATACTAGGCGGCGAGTAGAGGCGAATGCCGTGTTGGAACATACGATATATATAATATCCTGTTGTTTAAAAGCGGCGAGCTAGCAGAAACGTTAGCACGCCGGGCGAAATGCTTAGCGGTATTTCGTCTGCCGTTACGTTCTGAGTTCAAATTCCGCCGAAGTCGATTTTGCCTTTCATCCTTTCGGGGTCGATTAAATAAGTACCAGTTACGCACTGGGGTCGATATAATCGACTTAATCCGTTTGTCTGTGCTTGTTTGTACTCTCTGTGTTTAGCCCCTTGTGGGTAGTAAAGAAATAGGTATTTCGTCTGCCGTTACGTTCTGAGTTTAAATTCCACCGAAGTCGTCATTGCCTTTCATCGTTTCGGGGTCGATTAAATAAGTACCAGTTACGCACTGGGGTCGATGTAATCGACTTAATCCGTTTGTCTGTCCTTGTTTGTCTCCTCTATGTTTAGCCCCTTGTGGGTAATAAAGGTCATTTCGTTCGTCTTTAACATTCTGAGTTCAAATTCAACCAAGTCCGGCTTTGCCTTACATCCTTTCAGGGTTGATAAAATAAGTCCCAGTTAAGCATTGGCCCCTACCGCGAGCTTGCTGGTCTTAAGCCAAAAATTTGAAACCAATGTTATACATTGATATTTTCGACCTTGTGTCCTCATCTCGGGTGCTATAGTCACAAGATTTTGGCTGTTGTAACACATCCGTCTTCAGATATTTGTCCATAATTTATGGAGAGACAGAGAAATTGACCATTTGTGATCATATGTAAAGGGGGAAAAAAAGGCAACTGATGAACCCTTGTGGAACGAAGACAACATAATAGAAAATAATACTGGAAGATAATTTTTTTTCATCACTCTTCGATTCAGTCATTGGACTGTGACCATGCTGGAGCTTCACTATAAAAAGATTTTGGCAACCAATTCGACCCTAGGACTTATTTTTAACTCTGCTATATATTCTATCGGATTCATTTGTCGAAGCGCTAGGTTGCATAGACGTAAACAATTAACACCGGCTGTCATGCAGTGGTTGCGGGACAAACACAGATGTATATATGTATACAAAATTGCCACTTTTATTAATTAAAAAAAATATATAGTTTCCGTCTTCCAATAACACTCAAGGCATTGGTTAGCCCGGAGCTATATAGTACAAGACACTTTGCCCAAGGTGCCGTGCAATGGGACTGAACCCAGGAACATGAGCTTGTGAAGTAATATTCTGAATCATCCTGCCAGGCCTGTGTCTTCGTGTGTGTGTGTGTGTGTGTGTGTGTGTGTGTGTGTGTGTGTGTGTGTGTGTGTGTGAGTGTGTGTGTATAAAAGAGGAAGGAATGTAAAAATGCATTACGCAGGATATAGTGTAGACAATTCCAATTTAGCCACGAATAT
>NW_021830212.1:2500-5014 GCF_006345805.1 Octopus sinensis | reverse complement strand
AACATAGAACAGACGAAATGCCGTTAAAACATTTCGCCCGCGTGCTAACGTTTCTGCCAGCTCGCCGCCTTCTGAGACAAAATATTACAGCTAGTGACTTACCACGTTTGTATCCATGTTTTGTATGTTATATAAATCATTTTATTAATCTAATACCGTTTCATGTATACACACACACACATATTACATAGCATAATATATGTGTGTGTGTGTGTGCGTGCGATGGACTCTTCCGTCGAAGACGTCGTATGAACATTCAGATTTCTGCTGAACGACCTGCACAAATAATTTGTTTAAAGTGATCAAATGCTTGTGTAGCACACTAGCTCATTTTCTCCATCAAATCGACGTTGTCTGAACAGATGCACTGTGTGCCATGCATCAGGTGTCAAAGTGATTGTGGAGCAACAGTTGAAGCGTTTTGCTCAAGAACACAACGCACCACACGGTCTGGGAATTGAAATTACGATCGCTAGATCGTAAGTGCAATACCCTAACACCCTAACCACTAAGTCATGCGCCCTTACTATATCTATATATACATATAGTAACAGAGAGGGAGGAATTTCGATTAGCCCCACGTGGTGAGTTGTAGTATATATAAGAAATTAAAGAAGGAAAATGCACACATTTTACATAGTTTTAATATATTTTTTTAATATATTATATTTATATTTGTCGACCGGTTTCGCTTTCGCTCATCATGACATTAAAATTATATTAATTACGTATTTTTTGCTCCTTGTTGTGTGTGGTGTTTATGAATGTATGATTCATCAAGTATAAAAATCTAAGGAGAGGTAATTTGTGATCATTATTATTGTGGACACAGGGGAGGTAATTGTTCATCTTCCGGTGGGTTGAAGGGGGAGAAATGTACACAAAAAGTTCAAAAGCTGGAGTAGTGGGGAGAAATATGTACAGTGATGGTTATGAAATCGTGAATTAAAATATGTATAGAGATCAAAGTTTGTTATGCATATTTAGACGTGTTCTGTATTTGTTAGAAGTCTCTTAGGCAATTTGTGTTGCTTTTTGCATTTGATAAATTTGTTTGTTTTCAGGATGTTGATGATTTTGGGTCTCTAGTTAGTAAAGAAAGATTTTACACAATAGTGTTTTACGCCTCATTGTTTTTAGGGTTGTGGGTTGATATATACAGTAGTGTTTTAAGATGATGTGTCATATTATGTTTTGTTGTCCTTAGTGTTTTTATGTCTAATATCTTGGCACGCTTAATTCCATCGTCTATGAGTGATGGTGGATATTGTCTTTCATTTAATGTTGTTCTGAGATATTGAAGACGAAATATCAAAGTATCTATCTGTATAAAAACAATTTAAAGGGATTTGGTATCTGTTTGGTTAGCATTTCAACCAAAACTTTTAACAATTTTCATGTCGGAGAAATTACCATTTTTTACAAACAGGAGTTAAGTCCCCTTTCTAGCGACGAGTAAGTTTTGTTGATTAGCTTAATAATCCTAACTTAATCCCGGGCAAAGCCGGGCTATACTGCTAGTCTTGATTATACCTGGAGACTCCCGGTCTTCGAAACTCTAACAACAGAGACAACAAAAACAACAAAATCACAAGGAACCCAGCGGTAGCTCCAGCAGCACGCAACAACAAAACTCTTGATGTGTGCTACACTGAAAAGCAACAAGTAAGAAAATAAATGTAAAATAAAAAAAAAACAATAATAAAGATGAAAGAAAGATTCTGGTTTATTTATTTTTTTATTCAGTTTTCTTTTATATCATTAAAAAAATCTTTTTTACATGTATTTATTTATCTTTATTTTTATTTCTTTGCAACACAGGAAGACTGCGGATGTTTGCTTTACTGAGAGACTGTGTAATCAGCGGTCTGTGATCACAAGTGCAATGAGGCGAAAGACTGGCGTATTAACATCAACAGTTATATCTCACCTTCGGAACCTAACAATACTGGCGGTATTTATCAGATATCCTTTGAAGACAACCAGTGATCCCGTAAACAAAAGTTGTCCGCAAAGTCGTGTTAAACCTGTTATTATGGTACCCCAATAGTCAGTAGCTATTTTCGTATGATAATTTACTCTACTCTTCCGTAAATTACATCCTGTGAAAAATAAAATTGGTTTAAAGTATTATTACGTATGAATGTAAGATATACGATAGTGTTGTGAAGCCTATATTCTTCCTTTGTTTCTTGTAAAAATGGGTTATGAGATTATTGTCCCATTATCATTACTGTCACATATCTATAGCCCGTATAATATATCATAGATGTTTGAATTCAGTTTTTTTATTTTTACAGTGCCATAAAATATTTTAGAAATCTAAGTAAAACATAAAATTCCTGATCAACAAATTACATCTTTATTTCGTTAATCTTTCAGCATGTAGTTAGTTTCTTTACAATGGAGGCGCAATGGCCCAGTGGTTAGGGCATCGGACTCTCGGTCATAGGATCGCGGTTTCGATTCCCAGACCGGTTTCGTTGTGAGTGTTTATTGAGCGAAAACACATAA
>NW_021830211.1:0-4749 GCF_006345805.1 Octopus sinensis | reverse complement strand
TCTCTGTCTATATATGCAAAAAAGAATATTAAATCGTACTTAATATCGTACTACTACTACTACTACTACTACTACTACTACTACTACTACTACCACCACCACCACCACCACCACCACCACCAGTAATAGTTGTAATATCAGCAGTAGTAGTGCTTGTTGTAATTGTCAGTACTGTTATTTTTGTGCAATGCTTATTGTTGTTGTTGTTGACAGGCAAGGTGCGTGCTTTAATTAGTTTCGTGCTGCCACTGCTGATGTTGCTCCTTCTATGGCTGCTGTTCACGCTGTTGCATAACAAGCATGCAGCTGCAGCTGTTTAACCCAGGTCAAAGCTATAATCAAGTCCATTCCGGCCGTGACCATCCTGTCCCTTTAAGATGTTATCTGGGACTACGTAACCTAACGCGATCCGTCCCTGTTCAGTACAGTAGCTTGTACTTTCTGGGAGACTTGGCTGCTATATCTAGTAATCGGGCGACGCAGTTGACTCGCCTTCGATGTTTCATCCTCTGCTGAGAGCAGGTCTAGGATTAGTACCGTTCCAGCCGTGATCATCCTGTTTGTTTTCATATATCTTCCAGTTGAGGAAGGTTTGCCTGCTGTTTCTAGCAAGTGATTCCGGTGATAAATAATAAACACTGATTAATCAGACATAGGATGGAAGACTTTCTAGCCGTGACTATCCCTTAATATTTTACTTTCCAGACGTTATGTCTTAAGGACACAACATTCCCGCTTTGGAAGCCTATTGAGTGTGATATGAGAGATGTTTGGCTGCTATTTCTAGCAAATCTCATTGAGCACCGGCTGGATTAGTTTCACTTAAGTTTCAAGTAAGTTATGTTCCGCGTGAATCTGTTCACCGTTTTTGTTGTGTGTGTGTGTGTGTTTGCATCTTTAATCTGTCTCTTGTTTCAGTCATTTGAGTGTGGCCATGCTGGGGCACCGCTTTGAAGGGTTTTAGTTGAGCGAATCGGCCCCTGGTTTCTTAAGATGTCAAACGCGATGTTACGGTGACGTAAACAAGCGAACGCTTGATGTGAGGCGGTGGTGGCGGAACAAGCACGACCACAAAGCCGCTCATAGGTGTATACATATACAATATATATTAAATGTGCGTGTATGTGCGTGTCCACGTGTCATTACATATATGTGTGTGTGTGTGTGTATTTGTCTTTGTATATATGCATGCGTATGAACGTATGTACATATGTATATGTGTGTACGTCCACAAACAAAAGCGCGCACTTATACATAAACACTTTCCTACTTGTTGACACGTCTGTTTTCAAGTAAGCATGTGTTTATGTGTATAGATGTTGGTATACCTGCACAAGCGTGCCCCATCAAGTTTGTTTCGTCATATCTTGGAGAAAAATGGATATTTTCCAAAGAGATATTCTTCAAATACCTTTCGGAAGGAGTAGATTCCAGCTATATCGGAATTTGTAGTGAAAAATTATTCAGAGACGGAGGGAGAGAGGAGTTTCGGATAATTCACACGAGTTGAATATATTTCCTCATAACTTTCAGAAAAATGCGTATTTTCAGGTGAAAATTTCTACAAGTTCCCCTCAGATGATGTAGATAAGGATTGTATCGGAATTTATGTGTGATAACACCCCGCACCAACAAAAAAAAAGAAAAAAATAGAAAACCAGAACCGGTAGGCGCACACTAACATTTTATTCGCATTAAATTCCGATACAGTCGGAATCTTCATTAACCTGGAGTACATTTATAGGAAATTTCATTAAAAGAACCCTCCTATTTTCTGAAAGTTATGAGGGAACAGAATCGGTGAGAGACGGGGACATATATATATGTCTAAATATATTTATGTATGCATATGTATGTATGTATGTTTGTAAAGATGTATATATGGACATACATCGATTTTGTTTCCCCATAGCTTCCAGAAAAATAGATATTTTTTAATGAAATTTTCTACAAACATGTTCCAGCTAGTGTAGTTTCTGATTACATCGGAATTTGTTGTGAACAAGTTTCTCCCAAAGCGGGGAGATGAGTTTCGGAAAATTCACACGTGTTGGATTTGTTTCCTCATAACTTTGCGAAAAATGGATATTTTTTCATGAAATTTTCTATATATACTTTTCGGATGGTGTATATTACGATTATATTGGAATTATATATATATATATATATATATATATAACCCATAATTGATGGGCTCGCACACATATATCTTGCCACATCAAAAAATGAAACTTGAAATTTGGTAAAAAATTGCGATGCGTGTTAGTATGTTTCTTTATTAGCCACACAGGGCTGCACACAGACAGGACAAATTACGAGGTAGAGCTTTTCTTTTGGGGGTGCAAGTCAAGCACTTTCTTTTTCATATTAAATTCCGATACAATCGTAATCTATACCACCTGAAAAGTATTTGTAGAAAATTTCATTCAAAATTACTCATTTTTCTGAAAGTTATGAGGTAACAAAGCCGACTTTTGTGAATTTTCAGAAATCTCCCTCCCCACACCCGGAAAAGTTTTTCGCAACGAATTCCGATATGGTCAGACTCTGCAGCCCTCGAAGCGTATTTGTAAAAAAATTCATCTAAAAATATCCCTTTTTCTGTTGTTATGAGGAAACAAACTCGAATGGAGGCACGGTTGTGTAGGTATGCCGTACACGAAGCCATAGATCCGCTCCACTACATGTCGCCTTCAGAGTCTTTTACCTTAAAATCTGGGCGACTCATGCCTCCTGGGTGAAGCTGGGTGGTCGAAAAGTGGATGGAAGACAAGCGGATGGATTTGATTCGACCTAATCACTCGTTATGTCACACCTGCATTTGTATATATGTTATTCCTGTTTGTGTTTGTGTGCGTGTATATATATTATATATATATATCTTATATATATATATATATATATAATATATATATTAATATATATATAATACATACACATACATATGTGTGTGTGTTTTAGCTAATTAGGTAAAAATTTTTTACTTGACCACCAGAAAATTAGACCATAAAGAGGACATGCATCATGCATACATCACTCACACACATGCAAACACACCTGCACATACACATATAAGTATCATACATGTATGTTCACCTGCACATACATGTGCATATACATTATACATACATAAGTTTACTGACGCATGTATGTTTACATACACATTTACAAAGGTATGTATACATGTGTTTATATATGTATATCTATACCTGTATACATATCTATGCACACAGACATATATGAGCATGTATGCATACATAATATACAGATATATACATACACATATATATATATATACATACATACAAATATATATATATATATATATATATACATACATACATACATACATACATACATACATACATACATACATAACAATATATCTATATACACAAATACATAAATACATACATATATATATATATATATATATATATATATATATATACGCCTTCATACGTAATCTAACAACATACGACATTTAAGCATACGTACACACACACACACACATACACGCACGCATACACACTGGTTTACCATTAAGAAAAATGGAAAAGCAACGATAAAAAAGAAAAGAAAAATGGATACTTACCACTATCTGGTCTTCTTGTCCAAAATCTTACTGTTGTATGTGAGAATATTTATATATGTATATATATATATATATATAATATAATATGATGTATAAAATAGAATATATATATATGTTTGAGAAATAAACTGGTCTCTTTGATGTGAGTTCTGAAATTTGGATATCAACTGACCACCTTCGGTGTTCTTTTCCGACTATATTGTCACTTGGTTAAATGTAGAGTTGAAAAACTTGGCTAACAGCTGGTTTGCTGTTTAGGACGTCTTTTCCATATACTGGAATGCGAGTATATATATATATATATATGTATAAATATATATATATTGCGCTTGGGTTATATATTAATATGTAAATGTAATATATATATATATATATATGTATGTATATGCTGGCGCTATGTATACATATATATATAGAAAGTTATTGTGTTTAAATGTCTGAATGTTGAGTTGAAAAACTTGGTCAAACAGCTAAGCAGCTTGTGATGTAGATATCATGAAAGGGTGCTGTGGAATGAAGCTAAAAGCTGTGGATGCTCTCAAGAAATACCCCTTTGACTTAGCAAGTGGGGTGGTCGGGGGCCTTCATGTTGGCGGGAAGGTTGCAGAGAAGGGTGGGTGGGTGGGTGGTGGTGGTGGCGGTGGAGTGTGGTTGTGGTGGTGGTGGTGGTGGTGGTGGCGGGGGTACTGACGGACAGGATAGAAACGGGGAAGGGATGGCACAGGTCGGGTAAACAAACAGTACGGGTGGTTGAGATTGGCGAGGGTGGCGGGTGGCGCGGGGGGTGTATGGATGGGTGGATGGGTGGGAGTAGGGGATAGGGAGGAAGGAGTAGGAGGTTGGAGGGATAGGGGTAGAAAATTTAGAAAAAGAGGGAGAGAGAAATAGTGAGGGTACATGTGTGTGTATATGTGTGTGTGTGTGTGTGTATGTTTGGAATAGAAGGGGAGAGACTATGCGGGAGAGGGAGAGAGTAAATATATTAGAAAGAGAAAGAGATAGAGAAATAGAGAGAGAAGGATGGGGAGAGGGATGTGGGGTGTGAGTGTGTGTGTGTGTGAGGGGGAAAGAGTGTGGTAGGAGGGGGAAGGGCAGGCGATAGAGACAGCGGTGAGAAGGTGGCGGTGATGGTGGTGATGGCATCGATGCGTATG
>NW_021830210.1:0-4998 GCF_006345805.1 Octopus sinensis | reverse complement strand
GAGGGACAAGAGGAAGCACAACATTCCGATGGCATTCTCATTGAAAACAGTTGAACAGCGGACATAGATACCATTTATTATTGAATCTTTTACAGAACTTTGACAAAATATTCAGAAGACTAACCAATTGCCAAGAGAGTGAAACAAGTCAATATACGCACGCACACACACACACACACCACACACACCACACACCCACACACACACACACACACACTACATACTTACACAACACACATATATATATATATATATATATATATATATATACAATATATATATATATATATAATAATAAATATTAGGGAATAAATCCAAATTTACAGGGAAAAAATCGATTTAGGATTAAATATATATATATATATTTAATATATATATATATATATATATAATATATATATATATATATATATATATATATATATATATATACATACATATATGTATATATATACATATCATATATACATATATATATATACATATATGATACATACATATATATATTTATACATATACACATATATATATACATATACATTTATATATATACATACATAGTATGTATGTTATAGATATATATGTAACTATCTACATATCTATACATATGTGTGTGTATATATATATACATGTATATATATTATATAACATAACATAATACATACATACAAACATACATACATATATACATGCATGCATTACATACATACATACATACATACATACATACATACATACATACATACATTAATATATATATATATATATATATATATATATATACATGAACAAAATTTAGGCTACTTGAAATATGTTTGTCGCACACTTCAACTGCTAAAAGGCAAATATACTACAATTACCGTGGAGAAAAGATATGGTAAAATAGTGTGAAAACACCCGGTTCGTTCAATGTCGCAGAAAGTGTACGGGTGGAACGCAAGTGTACGAGTGGTTCAGTCGTTTCCAAGATGGCCAAAAAGAATGTCGATAGTGACGAACGTCCTGGGAGAGTCGTGTATATACGTCTATATATTTATCTATGTACGTATATACATGCATCTATGTCTACGTGTCTTTGTGTATGTTTTTATTCCCACCCCAGCTTGACGACCGGTGTTGGTTTGTTTAGGCGGCGAGCTGGCAGAAACGTTAGCGCGCCGGGCGAAATGCTTTGCGGTATTTCGTCTGCCGCTACGTTTTGAGTTCAAATTCCGCCGAGGTCGACTTTGCCTTTCATTCTTTCGGGGTCGATAAATTAAGTACCAGTTACGCACTGGGGTCGATGTAATCGACTTAATACCTATGTCTGTCCTTGTTTGTCCCCTCTATGTTTAGCCCCTTGTGGGTAATAAAGAAATAAGTAATAAAGAAATAGGTATTTCGTCTGCCGCTACGTTCTGAGTTCAAATTCCGCCGAGGTCGACTTTGCCTTTCATTCTTTCGGGGTCGATAAATTAAGTACCAGTTACGCACTGGGGTCGATGTAATCGACTTAATACCTATGTTTGTCCTTGTTTGTCCCCTCTATGTTTAGCCCCTTGTGGGTAATAAAGAAATAGGTATTGGTTTGTTTACGTCGCTCTAACTTAGTGGTTCGACAAACGAGACCGATAAAATAAATACTAGACTTAACAAAATAAGTATTGGAGGCGGGGGCAGGGTGGGGGTGGGGTGTCTGTTTGTTCGTCTAAATCCCTTCAGGGTAGTGCTCCAGTATGGACGCAGTCAAATTACCAAAGCGAGTAAACGATAAAAAATAAAGGATAAAAGTAACAGGACTCGAAACCTTTATTCAGAAAACGACTTTACAGAATCTGGGGATATTGAACGGTTTGCAGTCAGCCGAAAAAAAAAAAAACAAAATGGGGGTTAGACAAAATTTCTTGTTTTTCTTCTATACTTTTCAAGTATGTGTCATAAAAATGCGGTGAAGAAAGATCGATGAGTCGAGATGGAAGAATTTAAAATGGCAGCCGAGACGATTAAGAGTGTAAAATAGACGGATATCACAGCTTTGTTGGTAGAAAATAAAGGCGATATGAGAATAATGCTGAATAATGTAAGAGAAGAAAGTACAAAGACGAGATTGAAAGTATAATATCACGATTTATTAAAGTTATTTGGACTTTAGATTTAAATGTATTTGAGGTGAGAGATCAGACGGTAGTTGTAGTGAATAAGTTCTTGGATACAAGGTTGAAAGAAAAGGAAGATGGAAGATGCTGAAAAGAAATTGAAAGAAGAATTGCTCTTGGAATAGCTGCCATGATCAGACTACGGAAAATTATGAAAGATAAAAGAACGTCGCAGAGAAGAAAAGAGATATTGTTAAAATCTATGGCATATCTTGTAAGGATGGATAGACGAACGGACGGACGGACGGATGGTTAAAGCGGGAGAATTTTACATACGAAGCTGAAGGAATATTGGTGGACTTGTGATATATGGTGTGGGAAAAGATTATTGGAAAAGAAGGCAGTTAGCTTGCCGAATCGTTACCGCGCCGGACTAAATGCTTGGAGTTACTTCTTCCGGTTCTTTTAACGTTCTGGTTGCAGATTCCGCCGAGGTTGATTTTACCTTTCATCATTTCGAGCACTGGGTTCAAATAATTGGCTTGCTCCTTCCCTTCCCCTCAGATTTCAGGTCCTGCGCCCTTGCAGAAAGAATTAAGGTTGCGAGCTGGTGGAATTGTTAACAAGCCGGGCGAAATGCGTAGCCGTATTTTGTCTGCCGTTACGTTCTGAGTTCAAATTCGGCCGAGGTCGACTTTGCCTTTTATCCTTTCGGGGTCGATTAAATAAGTACCAGTTACACACTGGGGTCGATATAATTGACTTAATCCGTTTGTCTGTCCTTGTTTGTCCTCTCTGTGTTTAGCCCCTTGTGGGTAGTAAAGAAATAGGTATCTCATCTGTCTTTAGGTTCGTAGAGGCACATGAGCTAGTGGTTAGAGCAGCGGACTCGCGGTTGAGGGATCGCAGGTTCGAATCTCAAACCGGGTGATGTGTGTGTTTATGAGCGAAAACACCTAAGCCTCCACGCGGCTCCAACAGAAGGTAATGGCGAACTTCCGCTGACTCTTTCGCCACAACTTTCTCTCACTCTCACCTCTTGCAGCTCACCTGCGACGGACCGGCGTCCCGTCCAGGTGGGGGAACCTTATGAGCCAGGCATGGCTCGAGAAGGAACAAACAACACCAAACAACAGTACCTAATTCATGTTGAGCGCATACAGACATGCGAATACCAACACATGTCAAGATAAACGTACGTGCACGCATTTTGGTACACGTGTATAAGAGATGCTTTCATGAGACGAACACCGCTGTTTAGTTAGCTTTTAAAATTATACCTGTTTTAATTATGATACATAGATAGCTATTTTGAACTATACATCTTCTATCGTTAAGATCCAAATTCATTCAGGCTGCGGCGGCGAATTGCAGAAACGTTAGCACGCCGGGCGAAATGCGTGGCCGCATTTCGTCTGCCGTTACGTTGTGAGTTCACATTCCGCCGAGGTCGACTTTGCCTTTCATCCTTTTGGGGTCGATAAATTAAGTACCAGTTACGCACTGGGGTCTATGTAATTGACTTAATCCCTTTGTCTGTCCCCTCTATGTTTAGCCCCTTATGGGCAATAAAGAAATATATCTGCAAGATCGTTGACCGTTCACTCACAGCCTAACTATTATCAGTTGCGGCCTATTTTCTCTGAGCAAATGATATCGATGGATACAAGCAACTGGCGAAGCTCATTCAACTAAAAATACATATTTAGCAATGTTACTACTTCTGCTATTTAAATCTGCTTTTTTTTTATATATATAAAAAATTATTTTTCCGATATAAATTCTATGACATGCTTTCTCAAGAGGAATACAGCGGTTTAATGGATTTTCAACGATTTAACAGGTTTAAGTGATTTGCAAATGGCTGTTTATGAAATGTAGTGTTCTGTTATCTTCATTGAAAATTGAGTATTTCACTAACCGCTATCTCAGGTCTCACATTTCGGACTTTCGGGAACTCAGAGTAATAATTAGGAAAGATTTCAGCTTGCTGTTATGTATCTATCTATCTATCTATCTATCTATCTATCTATCTATCTATCTATCTATCTATCTATCTATCTATCTATCTATCTATCTATCTATCTATCTATCTATCTCGACGGCAGCAATGGGTGCGCTTTTCGACTCGTATCAGTCTACGCACCGCCCTTAACAGGTCGGGCGGATTTCTTTCAACGTCTAGAAGTATTCTTGGGAACGTCTCGTCCTTTACTCTTAGTGGGGGATTGGAATGCTACGTGGGTAGAGATAGGAATAGACGGGGATGCAAATGCCTCAGAGACCTGCTCAGACGCTTTCAACTGTCTGACAGGTTCCGACTAGACCACCCGAATGCGCCAACGTGGACATGGAGCAACCGCATCGGGTCGTCGAGATCGTATCTAGATAGGATACTGTGTAGGACAGTAGACAGAGATAGCATAGGATGTCCACAATTCCACATAGTCAGCTACACGGATCACAAACTTGTGACATGTACGCTAGACATAGGTAAGACACTTAGGCAGGGTCCCGGATACTGGAAACTAAACGCGTCTTTCCCATCGAGACAGGTTTTCAGAGACCGGATTAGCACACTAGTAAAGAGGGCTTTGACGGGAGCCATCATCAACAACAAATGGTGGTTTGCCCTCAAGAGAGCAGTAAAAGCAGAAGCGATTAGGTACAGCAAAGCACTAGCCATAGATAGATATAGAGTAGAGGGGGAGCTAGTTAAGAAGCTAGAAGAGGCAATTAGAAGCGGCATCGCATCCGACGTTTTGGCGCGAGGTTGGCCCTCGACCAACACTTCAACGCCAAACACGAAGGATGTGCTGTCAGAGCTAGGATGCGTGCTCTAAGGAACGAAGGTGTTGGAGCCGCGAGAGAGGCCCGGGTGGCAGTGGCGCAACAGGGCAACAAAGCCACCATTCGGTCCCTG
>NW_021830209.1:0-4991 GCF_006345805.1 Octopus sinensis | reverse complement strand
GATGACAACAATGATGACGATGATGATGATGATGATGACAATGACGAGGATAACAACGATGACGATGATTGCTGATGATAATGATGATGATGATGATGATGATGATGATGATGACAATGACGAGGATGACAACGATGATGATGATGATGATGATGATGATGGCAGTGATGATGATGATGATGATGATGATGGCAGTGATGATGATGGTGATGATGATGATGATGATGACGATGATGATGACAATGACGAGGATAACAACGATGACGATGATGATGATGATGATGATGATGATGATGACGATGATGATGATGATGATGATGACGATGACGACGACGACGACGATGATGATGATGACCACAATGAAGATGACAACATCAATGATGATGAGGATGATGATGATGATGATAATGATGACGATGACAACACTGATGATGGTGATGATGATATACATACATATGTATACATGCACATACACTTACATATGCACATGCTGTGTTCAATATGCTGTTCTCCCTATAGCTTAGAGGTTCAGCAAGAAGTTAAACATTTCTTTTGCCCATGACACTCCCTGGACCCTCAGTAAGGCATGTGTAAAATTTGAATGAAATTGGTTGTGTAGTTCTCAAGTTTTAGGGATTCACACAGACAGACAGACAGACACATACATTCTCAGTTTTATATATATAGATATATAATATACTTGTAACCAGTTGTATTTGTCTAGTCATAAATATAAACATAGATGCATAGATACACACAAGTATGTGTATATATATATATATATATATATATATATATACACACACACACATATATGCACTCATGCATACACATACACAGATACATATAAATAATGGCATACGAGCATGGGTGTACGCAAAGTCAGAAAGGCTTATAAAGATAATGAAAGAGAGCCTGTCATACTTTATAATATATTTATAGCAAAACCAGTGGCATAATGCAGACACACACACACACACCACACACACACACACACACATACACACACACAAACACTCTCACAACAGAAATCTATAAGTACTATAAATGCGTGTCTGTGTGTATGTGTGTTATATGCACTTCATATCAGTTTAACAATTATATGTGTGACCATACTGTGGTAGTTTTTGTTTCAGCGTAGATGCCTCTATAGTAAATGTGTATGCATACGATGAAATGTGTACGCACATATATAAATATATATGTATATATATATGTATATGTATGTATGTATGTATATATATATATATATATATATATATATATATATTATATATATATATATATATATTATATATATGTGTATATGTATAGATGATATATATCTATATCTATATCTATCTATCTATCTATCTATCTATCTCTTCTCTCTCTCTCTCTATATATATATATATGTATATACATGTGTACATCTATCTATCTATCTATTTATCTATATATATATATATATCATAATAATATATATATTATAATATTATATATATATATATATATATATATAATATATATATATATATATATATATATTATATTATATATGTGTGTATATAGATAGAGAGATAGATAGATAGAATGATAGATAGATAGATAGATAGATAGATAGATAGATAGATAGATCCAGATGAATATGGTACTTAAGTTGAGGCACCAGAACTTAGTACGGTATTATCCATACAATTTCAAAGTAATGTGATTAAAATCAGAATAAGCAACAAGGATATCCAGAGGATATATAACATATATATATATATATACATATATATATATATACAATATAATATATATATATATATATAATATATATATATATATAATATATATATATATATATTATATATATATACATAATATATATGCATATATATGTGTGTATGTCAGTGGGCATATATATATATATATTATATATATATATATATATATATATATATATTATACATGTATATATATATACATTGCACACACAACATACAAGCACAAATATATTTATGGCCAGCCATAAATATAGGAATAAAGTGTATAATGAGTAATGCCCAGTTTCATATTCACACAGGATTTTTAAATGCCTGTATGCACGAGCACACACACACACACATATATCTATCTATACATTCATACATAAAAGAGGCTAATTTCATGAGATGTTTAGGAAAGGATACTAATTTGCTTATGTTTATGTTAACTTATGTAATGCATACATGCAGCATGCTTCCCAACCTCCTGGTTCCAAGTTCAGTCCCCACTAAGTGGCACCTTGGGCAAGTGTTTCCTTCTATAGCCTCGGGCTGACCGGAGCCTTGTGAGTAGATTTGGTAGATGGGAAGTGAAAGGAGCCTGACTTATATATGTGCATGTGTGTGTGTGTGTGCATGTGTATGTGTGTGTATATGTATATATGTATGTATATATAATATATATATATGTGTGTATGTGTGTGCGTATACATATGTATATATATATATATAGACATATATATATATATATCTATATACATATATATATACATATATACGTATATATATATGGCTGCAGTTAAATGACCAAAACAAGTAAAAGAAGATATATATATATATATATATATCATCATAAAATACTCTGAAAGTAAGAAACCCCTGAAATATGAATACAAACAGAATAAAACAAGTTTCACATAAATCGGACCATGGATTCCCAAGATATGCAGTTTTTAGGGGTTTTTTTCCACAAATTCAAGCAGTGAAACCTGGAGTTATTGTCATTTATTGTGAACATCTGTATAATTTTGTTTGTGTGCTTGCCTGTAATATAATACAGCCAAACCAATGCATAATGGGAAAATACTTTGAAAGGGACCATTGAAATGTGAATACAAACAGAATAAAACAAGTTTTGCATAAACTGGACCACGGATTCCTGGAATACGTGGTTTTTTGGGGTACCCTCATAAATAACCAAAATGGCGCATAATGGGAAAATACTCCGAAAGTAATATAACCCTAAGATGGGAATATATAATACTGTGGAAATTATTCCCATTAATTTGATGTTTACATTATATAACAATTCCTTTTGCATTTTTGTAGAAGTGTGTACATACGACATAAATAAATGCTATTACTGGAGTTCGAGTATATCCTAAAAGTTCTATTTCTATCAGATGATGTCAATAATCAATAAAACTTTAAACACAAACTTGTAAACCAGACCTATGATGACACGAACGAACTGAAATATTTAACTGAATCATCATAAAATTAATTTCCATTTCAAGGCTTGACTGAGCAAAGTGTATAGACGTACGCATGTTTGTGTGTATAATGTGTAAATACACACCTATAGAAATACACACACATCTATACAGTTTGCTCATTGAAGTTGGTGTTGCTAACTGGCTTTATTATGCTTTGTGTGTGTATTGTGGAGGACAACAAGGAGGAAAAACATAAGGTTGAAATCAGCTTCAGTGTTTATTAACCTGAACTCTCAGTGACCCAAAGGGTCATGGGTTGTCTAGTATTTATTTCTTTTATTTCTTCTACTTGTTTCAGTCATATTGACTGCGGCCATGCTGGTGCATGAGTGTTGGTGCCATGTAAAAAGCACCTGTGCCTGTGCTGTGTAAAAGCACCCAGGACACTCTGTAAAGTGGTTGTTGTTAGAAATGGCATCCAGCCATAGAAACCATGCCAAAACAGACTTGGAGCCTGACCAGCTCTTCAGCTGGTCAGTTCAAGTTAAACCATCGTTTAAAAGGGACCATTGAAATGTGAATACAAACAGATGGAAAGTGGATATTAAATGGTGATGACGATGAATATTGTATCAATGTGTGTTATGGTTTTTAATGTTGCTGCAAATATAATCTGTAAGTTTTTCCTGCATGTTGTCAAACATCATCATCATCATCATTATCATTATCATCATCGTCATCGTCCTCATCATCAACACCACCCTCAACACCATCATCATCAACATCAACACACCACCACCACCATTATCATCAACATCATCATTATCATCATCATCATCACCATCATCATTTAACATCCATTTTCCCATGCTCACATCAATTGCTTGGACCTTACTGAGGCAGATTTACTACTGTTAGATACCATTCCTGTAGACTGTCTTTAACTGTTTCCAAACAAAGGAATATTTTCCCCTGACCAGACATGTTTCTGTAGGATATTGGAAATTAATGACACTGCTTGTATGACAGTGAGACTCATTTACAAATATCATGCAATGTCAAGACAAAGGGACACAACCACACACACACAGCCATATACACGTATCTCTTTACTCTTTTACTTGTTTCAGGCATTTGACTGCGGCCATGCTGGAGCACCGCCTTTAGTCGAGCAAATTGACCCCGGGACTTATTCTTTGTAAGCCCAGTACTTATTCTATCGGTCTCTTTTGCTGAACTGCTAAGTGACGGGGACGTAAACACACCAGCATCGGTTGTCAAGTAATGCTAGGGGGACAAACACAGACACAGACACATACATATATACGACAGGCTTCTTTCAGTTTCCGTCTACCAAATCCACTCACAAGGCATTGGTCGGTCCGGGGCTATAGCAGAAGACACTTGCCCAAGATGCCACGCAGTGGGACTGAACCCGGAACCATGTGGTTGGTAAGCAAGCTACTTACCACACAGCCACTCCTGCACCTATACAAACATATATACGATGGGCTATTTCAGTTCCAGTCTACCAAATCCACTCCCATGGCTTTGGTCAGTCAGGAGCAATAATAGTAGGAGACACTAACCCAAAGCGCCAACAAGTGGGACTGAAACCTGAAACCATGAGGTATGCAAGCAAACTTCACATCAAGCTATGCCTGATCGCCTTGTGTGATTTAAATAACAAGAGATGGGGATCTGTATTTATTTACATAATACAAAAAATATTGCAGTAGATTATGGCTATTGTTTATTTTGTTGGAGTTTCCAAACCACCACCACCATTAGCATCACTTTCTTGTCTCTATCTTCCTATGCCTGT
>NW_021830208.1:0-4926 GCF_006345805.1 Octopus sinensis | reverse complement strand
TTTAGACCAATTCCTCCTTCTCGAAGAAGGTTGGCGGGAATTATTCGTGCTTGGTGCAGCTCAGTTCCAGATGCCGTTAGAACCCGGACCACTGTTGGTTTCAGCAGGTAAAGTAACTTTACACGATGACGTTCTTTAGTTTGGATAAGATCTTGTGACGTGTCGAAGACGGAAATCTCGACATTTAGGCAGTTCAAAAGTCTTCGATGACGAGAGAGAGATACATTGAGAGAGAGAACGAGAGAGAGAGAGAACGAGAGAGAGAGAAATTCAGAGAGAGGAAAGAAGGGGAGAGAGATTGAGAGAGAGGGGAGAGAGAGATAGAGAGATGAAAAACCCAAAATATGTTCTACTTCTCTAACAAGGAGCTTTGACCAAAAATATTAGGATTCACGTTTCTGCCATGCCAAGAATCTTAACCAAAATTACGAAGTTCATAAAATAATTTTTGTACATGCAGTGACTTAATAAAACACATTGCCGATCTTTGTGTACCGTGTTCAAAACCAGGTGATTCCCCGTTACTTATCTATTTTTAGCCTAAAAATATAAATACTCCAAACTTTAGAAAATTAAGTACTTGATTTGTTATTACAAAAAAAAGCATAATTTTTGAGGAAAATATATTTAGAATATCTGTTTGTATTTATCACATAAAAAGAAAATCACTAATATTGTTGAGGTGGTCATGGTTGTGTGGTTAAGAAGCTTGTCTCGCAACCAATTGGCTTCAGGTTCAGTCCCATTGCACGGTGCCATGGGGAAGTGCCTTCTACTATGACTCCGGATCGACCAATGTCTTGTGAGTGAATTTGGTAAACAGAAACTATGTGGAAGACCGTAATGGAGAAGGAGGAGGAAGAGAGAAAGGAGGAAGGGAAAGGGAGAGGAGGAGAAGGAGAAGGGAAGAAGAAAGAGGACGAAGAGAAGAAGTTGATGATGAAGGAAAAAGAAATGTGTGGAGGAAGAAGAAGAAATCTATGAAGAAGAAGAAGCAGAAGGAAAGTGGAAGGAGAATAATAAAAAGAAAGAATAAAGAGAAGCAGGAGAGGGGAAGAGAAAAAGAAGAATGCTAGGAGGAGGAGGAGGAGGAGGAGGATATAGGGAAGAAATTGATGAAGAAGATTAGAAAAAAAGAAGCAGAAAATGGAGGAAAATAACAAAAAGAAAGAAAAAGATAAAAAATAAAAAGAAGCAGAAAATTGGAAAAAAAGATAAAAAAAAGAAGAAAGAGGAGGAGGAGAAGGAAGAAGAAAAGAAAAAAAGGAAAAGAATGCTTGCTGAAGAATTTCGAAGGATATTTGCTAAATGGGATCAGTTGGAATATCATATCCATAAGATTAGTTTATCCAAGCACGCCGGCACCACCGCCTCCAACACCACCGCCTCCAACACCACCGCCTCCAACACCTCCGCCGTCTCACTCAGCAAATCTCATTGGTTTGTTGTCGACTTCTTTTAGCTTCTTATTTTCTCGACAGTCAAGAATTTCTCCGCCTTTGCGGCCAAACAGTCATGTCAGGTGATCAAACATTAACGGTTACCTAACCGGAAGTGATGTCAGAGAAGTTAACAACTGAAAAGGCTTAAGCACACACACACACACACACTCGTACGCACACGAAGGTACACACACGTACACACAGCATGTCACACACAAACACACGCACACGCACACTCGCACAGAAACGCAGGTATACGCAAAAACAAACATACACTAAAACGCATGCACGCATGTACACACACACACACACACACACATATATATATATATATAATTCATTCTAATATACAACATGCAAATGCAGATGTCTAATACAATCATGTGTGTCGGTATATATATATATATATTACCTGTGTGTGGTGTGTGTATATATATCATATATGTATATATATGTATATATATGTATATATTATATATATATATATATAATATATATAGAGAGAGAGAGAGAGAGAGAGAGAGAAGAGGAGAGAGAGAGGGAGAGTAGTAGACAAATTATTTTATATGCATATATATATATATATATATTATATCTATATATATATATATACGCAGAACAGCGCAAGCACTTGTACACATACACACAGATGTATGTTTAATACATTCATAATGCAGGCATACATACATACATAAATACATACATACATACATGCATATACATAGAGACTACACACACATACACACACACACACACATGCATATAATATATATATATATATATATATATGTATATATATATATATATATATATATGATATATATATACAAACACACATACACACACACACACACACACACCCACACATATAAGTGTATGTAATTATACATTACACAAATATATATAATATACATATACATGATGTCATACACATACATATGTATGTGCATATACACACACACACTCACACACACATACACCTACACTCACACATACCTACACACACGCATGCACACACACACACACAGAGGTATACTGATGCGCTGAATGCACAGGTCACCATAAGAATGAGATTTCAATTTCTACTCGCGTTAAACTTACATTTTTATATAATGTATGTAAAGAAATTTTAGCTACCAGCGGATGACCATTCTCAACTGGAACTTGATTTAGCAATCTGGAAAGGATGAAAGGCAAAGAGGTCCTCGGCCTGATTTGAACTCAGAACGTCAAACCGAATGTAATGCTGCCAAGCATTTCGCCTGGCCCACTCACTGCCTTAAAAATCCTCTCCATATTATTATAGACCAGGAGTTCTCAATCATTTTTTTATCTATGGAGTGTGCTCAGGAGTGGCTGTGTGGTAAGTAGCTTGCTTACCAACCACATGGTTCCGGGTTCAGTCCCACTGTGTGGCGCTTTGGGCAAGTGTCTTCTACTATAGCCTAGGGCCGACCAAAACCTTGTGAGTGGATTTGGTAGACGGAAACTGAAAGAAACCCGTTGTATATATATATATATGTATATATGTGTGTGTGTGTTTGTGTGTTTGTGTTTGTCCCCCAACATCGCCTGACAACCGATGATGGTGTGTTTACGTCCCAGTAACTTAGCGGTTCGGCAAAAGAGACCAATAGAATTAGTACTAGGCTTACAAAGAATAAGTCCTGGGGTCGATTTGCTCGACTAAAGGTGGTGCTCCAGCATGGCCGCAGTCAAATGACTGAAACAAGTAAAAGAGTAAAAGAGTATAGACCCCTTTGATCACTATTTTGTTCTGGCGGACCCTTATAGCGCTTTGATGTTTAAAAACTAGTTTTATAGAAACTTCTTTCAAAATTCCTCCTAGTTTGTTTTTCACCCATCAACTTGTCTAGGCTGAACTATGCAAAGCATTAAGCAAAGAAGCCTCGCTATTTCTTGCAATACATACCAATACATACATCCAAAGCAAAATATTTTCAGGGGCCCTTAAAATTCTATCGTGGATCCCCAGTTTTCTATTTTGTTGTATAGACCCCTAAAAGTCTGATATGGACCCTCAGGGGCCACTCGGACCCCGTTTGAGAACCACTGTTATAGACAGAAGGCTTGAATTTTTGGGGGAAGGATCTGGTTCATTACAGCGACATCAGTTCTCGTTTGATCGAGAGGAAAAGCCGACCTGGACGGTTTTCGACCTCAGAGCGTAAAGACGGACGAAATGCTGCTAATAATAACCAACTTTTAATGATGCCCAACAGAGCGTAACGCACGAACTAACTTACGGAGTGACAAATAGAATTATGTAGATTGATTTACGTAATGTGCAAGAATGTGTATTTCGATATCTCTCGTTGTGATTAAGTGATTTGTAATCGAACTTTTTTTTACGTGTGTGTTGTGTGTGTGTGTAAGACAGAGTAGAACGGAGAATTGTACATTTTGCATGATTAGTAAATCACAGAATTATGTAATATCAATATATCCTAAGCTGATTAAAAATATACAAGTCTCCAATTTTTTCCCCATTTTTTCCCATACTTTGTGAACTTCCAATGAATACTTTTTTTTTTTAATGTATAGAATTTCGTTTTATAAATTGGACAGGCAGCGAGAATTTCGGACTACCTGCAATGCGGTGAGGTTCATGCTTTACGCTGGTCAATTTGGTCAGACCAGTTTGACACGTACAGAGTGCTTAAAAGAGTATTCGGCTGGATTCTTAATCCGTTATTCCTTTCTCTTTTCTGCACACACACACACACACACACACACACACACACACACACACACACACACAGATATATGTATATGTGTCTGTGTGTCTGTATGGTTGTGATATTTTGGCTGACAGATATGTATGCACCTAGACATATAATCATGCCCTGGTATATAAGTGTATATGCGTGGCTCTATGTATTTATTTATGTACTTTCATCTTTTGTAAAAAGAAAGCAGCTTTTCTGGTCTATTCTTTCATTCTGTAATCGTAATGTCCATCGTCCAAATAAATGAATATGAATATCTCTTGTATATCTTTGATAAAAAGCGCTTTACTAAAAGCGATCGTTATGTTACCTGAAGTAGACGCGTGTGTCATATTACCAGGTGCGTGCGTATATTTATGTGTGTCTACCTATCTATATACGAACATGCATATTTATATAGTATTCGTTTTTATCGTGGATCACGAAAGAATCAAAACTGGGACTTATTTTTATCGAATTCGAAAAAGTGAAAAACAAAAGCGACTTCAGCATAATTTGAACTCGGAACGTAAGGTCGAACGAAATGGTGCTATTTTTTCCCGCGTGCTAATGATTTTGTTAGCTCATCACCTTGGTAGCACACATCAGATGTTGTCACACCTCGTTGGTCACAGTGCGCATTTGCATTGTTTTTAGCCATCAAATGACACGACCCCGCTGGCTGGGGGGGGGGGGGCAGGCCAACATTCCCCACTGATCGAAAGGGGACAGGACTAGAGCAACGTGAAGTGAAG
>NW_021830207.1:0-5012 GCF_006345805.1 Octopus sinensis | reverse complement strand
TGCTGCACTCTCTCGAACTAAGCATTAACTGTGGATGCATAATACGCCGTTCTAAACGAATCCGCAGATAATGGTATAGACTGAACTCACACAAGAATGCATCTGCCCATCTGTACGTATATTGATGCATGTATACATAAACGTTCATGAACTACTAGTACCGGCCTTTCAATTGGTGTCACTTTGAGGTTCCAAAACTCCATAATGCCTTCAAATAGCTAAGTTGAGGTATCACGAGTTCTATCAACTTGCACTAATCCGCTAATTAGTTTGGTTGATTCTAGACTCACCGTTGGCTGAAGAGGCTCTTCCGCCTAAACTGTGTCGTGTAATTTCGTCTAATTAAGATCGAGCATCGAATGAAGATCAATACACCCAACTTCATATCTGCCATGCTACTCCCCATGACCTTGCCATGCCCCTGACTCGACGATTTTTCATCATTGAAGTTAACTATTCTGGTGCATATAAGAATGTATACAAATATAACAGTAACAATTTAACATTAAAATAAAGAATTACTCATAACTTATTGTAGCGTATATATTTAATATACTTTTACAAGAAGGTTGTTAGTGACATCAAAATATCAGCCTACTAGCTTCAATTGAACTGTCGTAGATTTAGATTCATTAGGGCTTCATACAGTCTCCAGTAAGATGCTTGTTTTAAGTAGATGGAGTGATATGGAATAATAATAATGTGTTTTGGAATGTGAAGCCAGGGTATAGATGCATATGTGCAGGATAGAGAAGGATAGACGTCAAATGTGTATGCAATATGAACGCTCAAGGAAAGATATTATAAATGGCTGAAATGTTTGAAGTGGGATTTGTTTTATTGTTCCGATTTCAATCAAGCACGTAAAACTTTACTCTCAGGTATGAATAGTTAATGTGTGTCATGCATTTCATGGGCTTATTATCATATAAACTTGACTATTGTTGCATTTTATGGTTCTGAAAACAATGTAAGTTGATTAAAAGGTTAGTTGTAAGCAGATGTGTAACTAGTGTTAGAATGTTGTGGGTGTTATATTATTTATATTTAGAAAATTTAACTAATGATTTATGAGAATGCAATGGTTGGGGACCCTTTTATTATGTTAGTAGTGACCCAACAGTCTCAAGAGAGAAGATGACAATCGAATGTAACTACATAAATAGATGTTTAACTGTTATGTGGAAACTATTCTACGACAGCATTTTCTAATAATTGCGCCATACTTCCCATCTAAAGACATTTTCACGTCAATCTATAATACAAGAGGTAGTTTATATTTTGCATATAGAATTTACAAGCACCTAAGCGGCGACTTTAGATTCAAATTCAACTAGTTAATAATTCACATGTGTGTGCATCCGTGTGTGTATGTGTGTGTATGTGTGTATGAGTGTGTGTGTTTGTGTATGTGTGTGTATGTATTAAATCCATATCCGAAATTTTTAGACCTTCCTACCCACATCATCAGGAACTGAATCCAATATATCTGCTATTTGTGTTCTTTCTTATATACTCATCAAATTCTTATAGACTTTCTCACAAAAGAATTTCTTTCAGGTAGCATCATACCTCAAGTTCTAATCTGTTTGTTACGGTTAAATTTAAGCATTAGGTTTTATATTTTTTTATGTGTTTTTGTTCGAACACGAGATATACTGGTTCACAGCGATATGGCAGAATCGTAAGCCCACCGGGGGAAAATATTTAGTGGCATATTGTCTGTCTTTATGTTCTGAGTTCCAATTCCTCTGAGATCGACTTTGCTTTTAATCCTTCGGGCTCGATAAAATAAGTACCGGTTGAGCACTGGGGTCGATGTAATGGACTTAACTCTTCCCAGAAATTGCGGGCCTTATGCCAAAATTTGAAATCTATATTATACTCAATACATGCACGAGTAAGACGGTGAGATGAGAGATTCATTGGCATGATGTGCAAAATGCATAGTGGTATTACGTTCGTCCTTACGATCTGAGTTCAAATTACGTGGTGGTGGACTTTGCCTTTTATCTTTTTGGGGTTCGATAAAATAAGTGCCATTTCGGCAGTGGGGTCAATGGAATCGACTTACAAAATCCCCTGAAATTTCTAGCCTCGTGCCAAAATTCGTGAAACCAATATATGCAACAACATATAGTTCAAGAAATTAAAAAAAAAACTTGCAAAGAGAGAGAGAAAGATGGAAATTTTTTTGCATAAATAGGTAGGTTGTGGAACCATAGATAAATTTGTAGAAAAAAAATGATAAAGGAAGATGGATAAGTGAAACACTGTTATTGATTTTTATATGCACCAGCTCCAATGTATGCAAGTATATTAGAATGTATGAAATATCTTTTACCGCACGATCTTTGACCTGCATTTGTAGAATATCTTAACTTGAAATATTGGCACGGAGCCTTAGAATACACGTGTGTGACCCAGATGTTAGCAGCGTCTCTGGCGATGACTCGAATGCATCATACTACAATGACGTCATCTTTGTTCAAACCTTCGTTTTTCTTTCACTTAGAGCTCCGGAAGATACATTTTAGAAAAAGCTGTATTACAATGAGCGAATGATGTTGAAAAGAAATATATTTTAGATATATGCCATTTCCCCACCCCCTAATTTATGAGAAAGGGTAAGTTTAAATATCATACTTTACTGTGTTAATATTATTTCTTTTTCCAGAAAATTATTCAGATTAAACCTAACTTTAATTAAACAATTACAAGTTTACTTTGATGTAATTATCGTCATTTACAACAACAATATAAACTATTTCATAGAAATACTTCATTAATAAAATATCATAAAGCTAATTATTGGTGGAAAAGTAGTCCGTGTATTACCTGCTACCTCATGGCTACAAAACCCATAAGCTACTTACAACTATGCATAATGGAAAACAGATATCTGGTTCAAATATCGCTTCTTTACATAAGGTATTGTTTATTACGCATATATACGCCATTCTTCAATTCGAAGTGATGTACATATATGTGTACATTAATACCTATACTTATACACAGGTATATGTGTGTTATATATATATATATATATATATATATATTATCATTTGCCTTTACATTTTTCAGTCATATAACTGCCATAATGGGCCAGCGCCATGAAGAGTTTTAATCGAACAGATGGATCACAACACAATGTTTTGAAGCCTATTAAATATTCTATCGGTATCTTTTGCCGAACCGTTAAGTTACAGAGATGTAAACACAGCAACACGGGTTTCAAGCGTTGGTGGTGAGAGACAAGCACAAACACAAAGACACACACACTCCCAAACACACACACACACACACACACACACACACACACACACACACACCACACACACACACATGTATGTATATATATAGTGATGCTTATGTGCCAACGGAATGTGGCATTCCTATTAAAGGACGATGTTACTGCTGTTTTAGCCCCAGGTAAACATATTTTCCAGTTGGCTATCGACACACAGTTTGTGTCCGTAAAGCAGTTGCAAGGGAGGTCATCGCTCCCATATCTAGCTTTACGTGATATATACGGACATAGGCCTCTGGATGTTTACATTTCTGTAGTTTAACGGTTCGGCAAAAAATACCGATAGAATATTTAATAGTTAAAATCTGTGAAATATTGGGGTCGATGCAATACACCTTTCCTTCATATTTCAGAACTTGTTTTCATAACAACAGGTAATATTTGAGTTTCTGGATTTGGCAAAATCGTTAGAAGATCGGCCAACACGTTTAGTTACAATCTCATTAGACTCGGAGTTCAAATCCAAGTAAGAACATCTTTTCAATTTATCATCACAAGATCGATAAAATGAAGAACTGGTAAATAACTGAGATCGATCTAAA
Organism: Octopus sinensis; assembly: GCF_006345805.1. NCBI lineage: Eukaryota > Metazoa > Mollusca > Cephalopoda > Octopoda > Octopodidae > Octopus > Octopus sinensis. Next base: position 1,160 of record NW_021830207.1, on the reverse strand, counting down.
AAATGAACCCTATTCGCTCAATTTTCAAAACTTGTACCTGTTTCCCTTTTAGGGTGGTGGGGGTGACAGATTCATTAGTGTCGGGGAAAATGCATTACATTATTGTGTTTGGTTCTTCGAAATCTGATTAAAACTTGTGTCAAGATCAACTGTACCAATCAATTACCTAGATCGATATAATTGAGCAACCCCGTCTCTTTAATTTGATTTATATTACAAAACCCAACAATCGATTGTTGCATTTCTACTTTCTGAGTTTCATACATGGATATTCGATTTATGAGGGATTTATTTATAAACTTATGAATATTTCAAAATAAACTTTAAAAAGAAACTAGCAACATACATATTAATATATTTATGTGTGTTATTATGTGTATGTGTATGTGTGTGTGTTGATATATGACTGTTTATCTATACACATAGATGCACATATCTATTTATTTATCTATATAACTATCTACCTATCTATCTATCTATTTGGGTACATATACACTTATATATATATATATATATACACTCATATATATATATATATATATATATATATATTATATATACATATACATACATGTATAGACGTACATACACCTATATATACATGTATAGATACAAACACACTCATATATATATATATATATATCCATACACAACGCACACACTCATACACGCACGCACACACACATACACACACACGTACAAATAGATGCACAAAGACATGCATACCACACACGCGCACCCACCCACCAACTCACACACATACACCGATATATTCTTCTTTATTGTTTGGAGCCACTATATTGTATGTTGGGCAGCAACACCAGAATCAGTCACGATATGTATTGTTGCTAACACTTTCCTTGTGACCTGTGCTGCAGGGTAAACTTCAAGCAAACGATCCCTCCGAATAAAATCACCCTTTCTCCGTTGACATTCTGACATATGCTCGGATTTAGAATATGCGCCAACGGATGAGACAATAAAATCCTGACCTGGACCTCAATCATTACCATCAACCTGGGGCCTCGGTCAAATCTGACTAATGGACAAGGCTTTTCATCTAGGCCATCTCCCATGTCTTGTTATTTTGCTCGGTATTATTTGCCTCTTTATTTTTATGTCATCTTTCTCTTCATTCTTTCGTTCACTACTAAATTGAA
>NW_021830206.1:0-4942 GCF_006345805.1 Octopus sinensis | reverse complement strand
CCTGTGATTCAAAGGACCCAGCCTTATCACATTCTGTATCACGATGAATCCGCCTGAGAACTACGTTATAAGTACCCGTGTCTGCGGAACGCTTAGCCACATGCACATTGATTTCTCGAGCAGGCTGTTCAGTTAACTGGATTGACTAGAATACTTGTCATCCTAACCGATGCGATACCAGTTAATTATATTAAAAAGTATTAAATATCAGTATCACCTCTTTTAACACAGTTTAACATCCTAACCTGGTTCATACTCGGTACTGACTTACAATCTTACGACCCAAAAACTGCAAAAGCACTTTAGTAGAATGGGGCTGTTCGAAGAAGAGCTGATTTCTATGAATATTCAAAGCTAAACCCATAGTCTGTAATCACAGACAATTGCACACTAATATTCTGCTGCTATTGAAATATGAGACACAAATGTACTGCTATTAGTGGAATAAATAGAAGGTCCAAATGCACAATGGTCAGTAGAGTAAATACAAGATACAATTATATACTCTGTCTTATTTATTGCGTGTCTTTTCTTTTATAAACACAAATATTGATCTACCATATATCTGCGTCTGTGTGGGGGTATATGTTTTCATATACACACATATATATATGTGTGTGTGAGAGAGAGAAAGTGGGTGTGCGTGTGTATGTGCCTGTGTATCCATAGGATATGCATATTTGTGTGTACGTGGATGTAAGATATGCTTATATCTATCTATCTATCATTATATATGTATATATAAATATATATATATATATATATATATAATTATATATATAGATATTGTAGATATATATTAATTAAAAATGAAATAAACATATGCATATATATAAACATATATGTACGTACACATACATACCTCTACACGTACATATACACGCATATATGAGTACAGGACACCAAAGGGACGTCGAACACACAAAGAGAAACGAAAACATAGACACAAACCAAAGGAACTGGACATTTTTTTAAAAACAACAAAAATGGAGTACAGGACAGTTAACACAACGAAAAAACCCCTTCTTCAGTCGCTAAGGTTTCATCTACTCTACGTTTCGAAGGATAAAAGCGAGACGTATCTTCGACAAGAAATTTCCTTCCTGCGAAAAGCAATCAATTAAATTCTGAGATCTTTTCGCTGAGGGCTAAAAAATGGTAAAAAAATGGTAAAAAAACAGGACAGTAACGACAGTACAATATATATATATTATATATATATATATCTATATATGGCCTGCTCGCTTGCCAGCGGGGTGGCGTCATTCGAAGGCTAAAACATTGTGACCAGCGATGTGTAAAACATCTGATGGTCTGGTCGGTCACGTGATCACGTGATATATATATATATAGAAAGATAGACGGACAGACAGAAAGATAGATGAATAGATAGATAGATAGATATAGATAGATAGATAGATAGATAGATAGATAGATAGATAGATAGATAGATAGATAGATAGATAGATGGATAGATAGATAGATAGATAGAAGGATAGAGAGATAGATAGACAGACAGGTGGACAGATATATATATATATATATATAATATATATATAAATAGAGAGAGAGAGAGAGACAGACAGACAGACAGACAGACAGTCAGACAGAGACAGAGACAGAGAGAGATGGATGGATGGATGAAAATCTACAATGAGTCACCAATTTGTTTGAATTTTTTTTTTTTTTGGTCTTTACATACAACGCATTTCCTAGTTTGAAATATCACATACAAATTTATCGCCTGAGCTATGTTCAGTAAAACAGAGAGGATAGTCTCACTTTCATGAAATACTGTTTCTATGGAGAGAAATAACTTAATGTAAAAGCTGAAGCGTAGCTATATATACAAAGCTAAACAATTTTATCGAAGATCGTTAAATATATTGATTACTTGGACATAAAACTTTAGAATTTTAAGGAAAGAATGAACAGGGTATGTGGAAATACACATAAATTTCCCAGGAGTATTAGTGTTGTACACGAAAGCAGATTCCAGATAGGAAAGTTACCGAACTATAATGTAAAACTAAGATTGATGAAATGAAAAGATGGCTGAAGTTTCTAGAAAATCGTTTATATTATTTTATTTTCAATAGAAAGCGTAATGACATTTCGTAGAAATTACAATAAGATCTTGTTATGGATATAAAATCATCTTTTGAGAAATGTCTCACCGATACCCCCGAAATTAACCATTGACAATACATGCGGAATTTCTCTGTAGATTCAGACTCCCTTGTTGAAGTAGATGCTCGAAACCTGAAAGGTGATAATAGGAAATTGACAATAACATATATATTCTTTTCTTTTCTATTCTAGGCAGAAGACCCGAAATTTCGTGGGAGGGGGGCAATCGATTAAAGCGATCCCATTACGCAACTAGTAATTTATTAACCCTGAAATGATGAAAGGCAAAGTGGACTTCGGTGGAATTTGAACTCAGAACGTAAAGACAGACGAAATACCTATTTCTTTACTACCCACAAGGGGCTAAACACAGAGAGGACAAAGAAGGACAGACAAACAGTTTAAGTAGATTATATCAACCCCAGTGCGTAACTGGTACTTAATTTATCGACCCCGAAAGGATGAAAGGCAAAGTCGACCTCGGCGAAATTTGAACCCAGAACGTAACGGCAGACGAAATACGGCTACGCATTTCGCCCGGCGTGCTAACGTTTCTTATTTCTTTATTGCCCACAAGAGGCTAAATATAGAGAGGACAAACTCAGACAGACAAAGGGATTAAGTCGGTTACATCGACCCCAGTGTGTAACTGGTACTTAATTTATCGACCCAGAAAGGATGAAAGGCAAAGTTGACATGAGTACCATGTTTTAAAAAAAATTAAGTACTGGGGTAGTTTCATTCGACTAAAAGTTCTTCAAAACTGTGCTATAGCATGGGCAGACCCTAACGACTGCAACAAGAAGGTGAAAGATAGCTCCAGTTGGGCCACCCACACGTCATTTTATATTCCTTATCCCCGTATTCTCTTTCCCGACGTTACAATCACAATGATAGTAAAACATAGAATGATGAATCACACACGTGGGCATCGGAGAGGCTGTGTGGTAAGTAGCTTGCTTACGAACCGCATGGTTCCGGGTTCAGTCCTACTGCGTGGCACCTTGGGCAAGTGTCTTCTACTATAGCCTCGGGCCGACCAAAGGCTTGTGTGTGGATTTGGTAGACGGAAACTGAAAGAAGCCTGTCGTATATATGTGTATATATATATATATGTATGTAAACATAATCAAATAGGGTAATAACATAAATTATTATTACCAGTAGCCTAGCACAAAAGACGAATTAGTCATTAGACTATATATTATTCATATAGAAATATAATAAAAGGCTTTCAAATAAGGAAGCGTAGTGCTAGACACACACACACACACACACACACACACATATATATATATATATATATGTGTGTGTGTTTGTGTGTGTGTGTGTGTGTATGCATATGTTTGTGTGTCTTTGTCCCCCCAACAACGCTTGACAACCGATGCTAGTGTGTTTACGTACCCGTAATATAGCGGTTCGGCAAAAGAGACCGATAGAATAAGTACTAGGCCTACAAAGAATAAGTCATGGGGTCGATTTGCTCGATTAAAAGGCGGTGCTCCAGCTTGGCCACAGTCAAATGACTGAAACAAGTAAGAGAGTAAAAGAGAGAGTACATTTTAAAACTGCTATATCGCCATCGTCTTGTTGTTGATATTGATTGTATTGTCGTGACGTCTTTGTTGTAGTAATTGTTGTTGATATCGTTGTTGTCTTAACCCCAAGACAGCCCTGGAAGCGCAGACATATTGATCTCTTGGCGTATTGAGTTACCACACAATATGCTGAATCTAGCGATTGAATCGAATCTTGCACTAACACAACTCAATATCGATAACAATGTCCAATCACAAGAGAGAAAACAGAAATACGACAGTTTTTTTTAAGCGCTTCATTAAGGAAAGAAAGGCAATGAGTTCTATGTTTATTTTGTTTTTTTTGGGGTGGGTGCTTTTATGGGAAGGGTGGGGGTTCTGTGTGGTGGGGGTGGAGGTCATCGGTTTCTTCTCTTTTGCTTTGTGTTTTTTTTTTCTTTCGAGATTGGTGAGAAAGCGCACAGTCATAGGTGAGTGGTTAAGAAGCTTGCTTTGCATCTATTTGATCTAGTGGTTCAGTCCCACCTTGAGCAAGTGTCTTCTTTCTATTGTGATCTCCTACAAATCCGGGCTGACCAATACCTTGTGAGGAAATGTGGCAGATAGACACGAGTGTGTGTGGTGTGTGTGTGTGTGTGTTTGTGTGTGTCTGTGTCTGTGTGTATGTGTGTGTGTATGTATATATATGCATATATATATATGTATGTATGTATGTATGTATGTATGTATATATATATATATTATATAGACAGATAGCTAGGTAGACAGACAAACAAACAGACAGACAGATAGACTAAATATTTATATAATGTGTGTGTGTGTCCTTATGTTTGTCTTGTCCCACCATTGTATTTGACAACCAGTGTTATTTTGTTTACATTCATGTAACGTAGCGGTTCGGTTAAAGAGACTGATAGAGTAAATACCACCTTTAAAATAAGTACTGGTGTCGATTTTTTCGACTTAAATCTTCAAGGCCAAAAGCTGAAACAAGTAAATGAGAACTTTATTTTATAGAATAAATTTGGTCCGAAGCGTAACAACAAGGTGAGTTTCACTAAAGACACACAAGGACCAGACGCTGGTGTTTAACCAGACAACAGATCAATACCATTATTACATACTTTATGAACAATATCTCTAATCTAGAGCTAATATTCATCCCCACTTAGAAGTAGATTTTCTGTTACAACAAATTATACAACGGTAGATACCAAGAGGGAAACTCGGATATTAGCTTTTTGATGTAAAATGCACTCTTGTTTACATTGCTT
>NW_021830205.1:0-4983 GCF_006345805.1 Octopus sinensis | reverse complement strand
TATATATATATATGTATACGTAAGTGACTGTACATATATATTTTTATATACCCGTATATGTGTATATATACATATATACATATACACATATATATATATATATATACTTATATACATATATAATTACATTTATACACACACGCATACATATATTAGTAAGCATATATGCGTGTGCGTATACACACACACACACACACACACACACATATATATATATATATACATATATACATATTATGTACTTCCTCACACAAACATTGAAGCATACACATACATATGTGTGTGTGAGTGTGTGTATATATATATATGTGTGGTGTGTGTGTGTGTGTGTGTGTGTGTGTGCGTGTGTGTGTGCGTGCGTGTATGTGTGTGTCTATGTTCAAGTGCATCAATATATTAAATATAGCAGGATTAAATGTATCGCTTCGTACTTAAGTTTTGCAAAGCGCTGAATTAAAAAGATATGAATCAAACTTGAGTGGAATAATATATAAAATATATCGAAACAAGTTAATTGGGGTGACATGTGGAATGTAAAGGCAGGGCCATATATTAAAATAGCATTCATATTTCATTTACCATCTCTCCAGTCCAGGCAAAAATATCTACGATATATTTATGGCTATAATCAATATTATAATAGCCTCGTTTTGAATTTTGTTGTTAATGTCTCGTAAGCTGGCAGAAACGTTAGCACGCCGGGCGAAATACTTAGTGGTATTTCGTCTGCCGCTACGTTCTGAGTTCAAATTCCGCCGAGGTCGACTTTGCCTTTCACCCTTTCGGGTTTGATTAAATAAGTACCAGTTACGTACTGGGATCGATATAATCGACTTAATCCGTTTGCCTCTCTTTGTTTATCCTCTCTGTGTTTAGCCCCTTGTGGGTAGTAAAGAAATAGGTATTTCGTCGGGCGCTACGTTCTGAGTTCAAATTCCGCCGAGGTCGACTTTGCCATTCATCCTTTCGAGGTCGATAAATTAAGTAGCAGTTGCATACTGGAATGGATCTAATCGACGGGCCCCCTCCCCACAAATTTCGAACCTTGTACCTAGAGTTGAATAGAATCATTAGCTCGCCTGGTAAAATGCTTTGCAGCATTTCTCCTGGCTTTACGGTCCTAGTTCAAATTTCGTCGAGGTCTACTTTGCCTTTTATCGTTTCGAGGTGGTTAAATTAAGTACCAGTTGATATTGGTACTTAATTTTTAACACTGAGGGTTAACACACTGGCCCGCATGTGTACACATGCTTAGCGAGATACGCACATTCGAATTTATTAATTCAACACGATTAACACAGACATTTCCGCTCCTCATATACACATAAAGAAATATGGCCACACACAAATAAATTCAGAGAGAAATATAGAAAACGTGAGAGAGAGAGAGAGAGAGAGAGAGATGAGGAGTGAGACAGACAGACAGAAGGAGAGAAAGAAAGTGAGGGAAGGAGAAAAGGAGAGAAATATTAAAACGAGAAAAATGTTAAAGCGCCTGATATCAAATTAGTCAGTATCGAATGAACAACGCTAGATACGGAAAACCAAAACGAATGTGTCGAGAAACACATCTCACTAAGTGAGGAACGCTTTGCTGTTCTGTTTATTGAGACAACCCAATATGTTTTTCAGACGGTAGAATAAGATTTCCAAGGAGCCGATCGAACGCGTGCCGGATCTTTCGTTATAATGTACCGTCAAATTATTAAAAAAAAACAAAATCTCCTCGTTTTTTTTCGACCGATAAATTCCTATTTCTTTACTACCCACAAGGGGCTAAACATAGAGAGGACAAACAAGGACAGACAAACGGATTAAGTCGGTTATATCGACCCCAGTGAGTAACTGGTACTTATTTAATCGACCCCGAAAGGATGAAAGGCAAAGTCGACCTCGGCGGAATTTGAACTCAGAATGTAGCGGCAGACGAAATACCGCTAAGCATTTCGCCCGGCGTGATAACGATTCTGCCAGCTCGCCGCCTTTTCGACCGCTAAATTCCTATCATCATTCAGGTCTTGAGATTATACAAAAAAAAAAAAATTATTATGAAACCCAATAACCCTAAACCCTACAAAACACTAGAAACTATGAAACCAAAAAGTGTTGAAAACTAAGCCGCAGTTCTAAAAACGGGGATGAACCAATAACCGGCCCAAGAAAGGCAGTCATTGTGAAATAGTTATAAATTAGCTTCATTTATTAGATCAACGAAAGAGGCTAAAGAAACAAAACATGCCTTGTTAAAATAATTGCGCATGTTAGATGAAACCAAGCAAGGTATCAGAGACCTTATGTTTTGCGTTATATCTGTAGGAGATTTAGTGAGATTAGATCGGGGTTTAGCTTCAAAGTGGGGAACCATAATTATATGCTTCAAGTATGCCATGCTGATGCAATTTTAATTAATGTACTGATTATCATAATTATCATTTCTAATAATGATTATTAGTGTTGTTATTTTTATGATGGTGGTGGTGGTGGTGGTGGTGGCGACGGTGGTGGTGGCGTTGTGAAATCGTGTCTCTGTTGTTGATATCTGAGATGAGTCTTTTTGCAAAAAGCTGAAAAGGAAAGGCAACGAATGGAAAATATATCTTGTAAAAAAAAAAATAATAATAAATAACACACAATAAAACAGCAACAAAAAGAAAAGAAAAATGAGAACGACAACGAAAATTATGGCGATGATAATTACGATGATAATAGTAATAATTACGTCAACGATGACGAAGACGGCGACGACGACGACGACGACGATGATGATGCTGATGATGATGATGATGATGATGATGATGATGATGATGATGCTGATGATGATGATGATGAAGATGATGATGATGACGATGATGACGATGATGTGATGATGATGATGACGATGACGATGATGATAATCATGGTGAAATTACTGGTAATAATGACGTCAAAACAATGTTGCCAATGACAATGTGTAGACGATACTTGCACTACAACAACAACAACAACAACAACAACAACAACAACAACAACAACAACAATAACAATAATAATAATAATAATAATAATAAATAATAATTATCATCATAATGGCGGTGCCCCAGCATGGCCACAGCTCGTGAGCTGAAACTAGTTAAATAAAATAAAAAAATAATAATAATAATAATAATAAATAATAATAATAATAATAATAATAATAATAATAATAATAATAATAATAAAAAGAGTCAAAACTATTGAAAATGGTTGCAAGACGCAACGAAAATTTTAGGAAAATAAAAATAAGGAAAAAGTGGAAATTTTACCGGTGAGTGTGATATATTATAAGGCACAAAAGAAAATAACTCTCCCCAGACACAATAGAATATGCTTCAACACACGAACTCATATAAAGAATCTTGCAAACTAATAATAATAATAATAATAATAATAATAATAATAATAATAATAATAATAATAATAATAATAATAATAACGATAATAATAATAATAGTAAAAGATGAGTACCATTGTCATTAAGTGAACGATATTTCGACATCTGTGTCTTGCATAGGTTCAAAAAATAAGCGTGTCGATCTACTTCATTTTGGTTGATATTCCTATAAATATTAACCAAAATGAAGTAGATTGACATTTTTATTTTTTGAACCTGTGGAAGACACAGAAGATGTCGAAATATCGTTCACTTGATGACAATGGCACTCTTCTTTTTTTGGCTTCTATATCTTCTGGAGGAGTAACCTCTCTCTCTATCCGTTCAGTCGAAGTCGACTCTCAGTCACTCGTTGGATCAGTGTCCTCCAGTAAGTTCTATCCCAGGCCGCTTCTTTCAGATTAGCTATGTCCATTCCGGTATCACTCTTGATGGTGTCAAGCCAGCGGGTTCTTGGTCGGCCCCTTCTTCTCTTGCCACTGACCATTCCGAGCATGATGTCCTTCTCTAGGGATTTTCTTCGCATAATATGACCGAAATATGCCAATCTATGCTTGTGATCCTAGCTTCTAGCGACATTTTCGGCCTGATCTGCTTAAGAACTTCTCCTCCTATAAATATTATTATTATTTTATTATTATTATTATTATTATTATTATTATTACTACTACTACTACTACTACTACTACTACTACTACTACTACTACTTACTACTACTACTACTACTACTACTACTACTACTACTACTACTATATTATTATTATTATTATTATTATTATTATTTTATTATTATTATTATATTCATAATAATAATTTCTCACACTTGCTTTTCAACAAGTTTACAAGTGAAGCAAGGCCTTCATACCCATACTAATCTTTCGTTCTTTCTAAAAGACACTCAAAACAGTCGCTGCTTTCTTGGCCGAAAAAGAAAACTATCTCAAACTACCTCTTCCAAGATTTTCACGAGAGAGAGATTAAAATTGATGCCCACAATGGGGAAAAGAGCGTGACGTTGTGCACTTTACAATGCGCTCGGGTGACAGTGTTTGCTGAACGATCTACACAAATGATTTGTTTATAATGATTAAATGTATGTACTGTATATTACCTGTCTCTCACCGCCCCCCATTCGCCAGTAACTCAACGTTGCCTGTACAGGTGCACAAGTGTACCATGCATCAGGTGTCGAAATGATCGCAGAGCAGCAGCGTGAAATGAAGTGTCTTGCCGAAGAACACCATGCTCGGTCCTGGAATCGAGACAGAAATTTGAAGGGAGAAAGCGAATCGTATATCGACCCTAGTGTACAACTGGTACTTATTTTATCAATCGCGTGAGGATGAAATTGCAAAGTCAACCTTGGCGGAATTTGAACTCACAACGTAAAGACGGGTCAAAGAAATGCAGCTAAGCATTAATAATAATCTTCGTCTTCTTCTTCGTCGACACCATCGCATTATTGGTGATGGTCGTCGACGTCAGCATGACATAGATGTAGAGGTGGGCGTGATTTAATTGGGAGAACGAAAAGGAGGTGGAAACGATATTTCTGACGAAGGGGTTCATAATCG
>NW_021830204.1:0-5006 GCF_006345805.1 Octopus sinensis | reverse complement strand
TTGGGACAAGTCCTTCTAGGATCTTCCAGATGTATATTATGGCATATCTTTCTCGCCTACGCTCCAAGGAATAGAGTTTTAATCTCTTGAGTCTTTCCCAGTAGCTTATATGCTGCACAGAGGCTATCTTCTTCGTGTAGCTTCGTTGGATCGCCTCAAGTTCTGTGATCAACTTGACACTGGATGGTGACTATAGCTGAGAGCAATAGTCAAAGTGGCTTAGGACAAGTGTCCTCCAGAGGACCATCATGGTTTCTTAGTCTCTTGTTCTAAAGGTTCTAAGAATCCATCCGGCCAGCCATCTACAGTTCATTGCCAATTTAGCAACATGTACATGAAAGGTTGCGTCATCACTCATGTAAATACCTAGGTCACGCACTGATTGTGCCTCTGGGATTGCTATTCCTCCGGGTCCAGTGTATTCATTGGGTATTGCATTTAGTTTTGCATGCTGATAGCATAAAGCTTGAAACTTTTCAGCATTGAACTGCATGCTATTCTTTTCAGCCCACTTGTATATTTTGTCCAGCTTACATTGCAGGTGCTTAGTGTCTTCAGGGTTCTGTATTGCCTGTGAAACTTTTGTATCATCTGCATAACTTGAGATCGTGGCTCTCTGCGTGGCTGAGGGCATGTCTGAGAGGGCCATTATGAACAGTAGTGGTCCCAAAACAGTGCCCTGTTGAACACCGCTCACTATTTGCGTGTTAATGGAAGTGGCCCCATTGGCTACTACCACCTGACTTCTATCCTTCAGAAAGTCATGAAGCCATTCTCCCAATTTTCCAACTATGCCAAGATCACGCAGTTTGTGACATATCATTCCATGATCGACTTTATCAAAGGCCTTTGCAAAGTCGAGATATATCACTTCCACATTTGAGTGGTTGAGCAGTCGTTTCAGCACCCGGTCATAGTGTTGTTGGAGCTGAGTTAAGCAGCTTCTTCCTGGTCGGAAACCATGTTGGGTGTCCGGCAGCAAGTCATTTTCTTCAAGGAAGGTGATTAGTTTCCTTCTGACTATTCGTTCCATGACCTTGCTGATGTGTGAGGTCAGAGAGATAGGTCTGTAGTTAGTGGCATCCGCTCTGCTACCTCCTTTATGAATAGGGCATATTTTACCTTCCTTCAGTTTTCTTGGAAGTTTGCCAGTTGTAAGGAAGCTCTGAAAGAGGAACTGCAGTGGTCTTGCTAGGACTCTATTACATACTTTTAGAAGGATTGCTGGGAATCCATTGGGGCCAGTAGCTGAGTTGTTTTCATTTCATCAATAGCCTTTATTACATCGTCTCCTTTATATTGATGTAATCAATCATCGTGCCTCTGATTTTTATATCTGCAGTGGTAAAGAAGTCAGTTGGCTTGCTGACTTGGAAATGCCCCAGGGGTGGAGTGAAAAACACTCTTGAATTGCTCATTTAGTATTTCACTTACCCTTATTGGATTTCCTGTGAGTGTGCCATCTTTTCAAGGAGTGGCCCTATCCTACAGTGCACCGTAGCTGTTTCTTTGGCATACCGTAGAAAGCTCTGGGGTTAGATTTTATGTTGTCTATAACCCAGGCTTCTTTGTCTGCTCTTTCCTTTTCATGGGAGAGTTGCAGACATTTTCAATTCCACAGTTTTATTTCAGGCGGGACTTTTCACTGCTTTCAATTTGTTTGTTTAGGCGATTTGAAACTTTTGTACGCCGTCTCATTAGAGAATTTTCCTCTCCCTGGGGATTTTGTTCTGGTGTACAGTGCCTTTCTCTCTGGGACACATTTGTAGCATATGGCTTGCATTTACAGACATGAATTGTTGACGTTTCATGTCGATGTCTGACGAGGAGAGACATTCAGGCCAGTTTTGTTGAGGATCTCTTTCTCAATTTGTCCGTTTGCCTTATGGAAGTTCAAGCTGGAAAGATTCTGAGAGTTTCTTGTAGGCTGCATGTCCATGCTTTCCTTTGGCCCGTACATGGTCAGCTCTACCATGTTGTGATCCGAGAGTAGTGTCGGTGTCACTTTCACATTATGGATGAGATCCATATTATCTGTGAAGCAGAGATCCAGTATGTTACCTGCCCAGGTTGGTTGGAGTATTACTTGCTCCCTATAGAGGCTTTTGATGAGGTTCAGGAGGGACCTCGCCTGTCCTCGTTCACATCGTGTCATTCCTGGGAGAGAAAGGCCCCATATATATATGTACTTGTATGTATGTATGTTATATATATAAGAATGAAATGTGATAAATAAAAAAAAATCAATTTTTTTAAATTTAAAAAGAAATTTTAAGTTTAAAATAATCTTAAATCCATGGAAATAGATAGTTAGATAGAGAGAGAAGATAGATAATATATACACATATATATATACAATATATATATATATATATATATATATATAATATATATATATATTATATATATATATCTATATATATATGTATATGTGTTTGTGAGTCTGTGATTGTCATTCTACCATCGCTTGACAACCGATGGTGGTGTGTTAACGTCCCCGTGACTCAGCGGTTCGGCAAGAGAGACCGATAGAGTAAGTACTAGGTCTACAAAGATAAGTCCTGGGGTTGATTTGCTCGACTAAATGTGGTGTGCTCCAGCATGGCCACAGTCAAATCACTGAAACAATAAAAGAATAAAGGAATAATATAAACACACACACATATATCATATATACCATATATATCTATTTATATGGTATATATATATATATATATATATATATATATATATATATATATTATATATATATATATATATATATATACCCCAACACCCAAACGTGCACACACACACCTCATCAGAAGAAACATATACCTACATGCACAAGTACATAGATATATATCTACACAACACACCACACACATATATTATATATATATATATATATATATAGATATACGTATGTATACATATATATACACACACGCATATATATATATATATATATATATATTATATATATATATATATATATATATGGTTCATAGACGAGTATCGGATATTCACTGTATAGAATACACTAATCTCAATCTAAATGCCTCCCCAAATCCAACTTCTTCTACACATCGCTCTCAACAAATCAATCCGCTTTTGAACTTCTATTTTTTTCAATGCTTGAAATTTAAGATCTCTTCCCTGAAGGCAGAGGCTCGTCTCAACCAACAATGGAATCAATCTACAAATATTATTTTGACCCATCGATCTCCTAGAAACAGCTGTTGGATTAGTAATTCCTTTCTTCAATCTATTTATTTGTCGATATAATTTCTAGTGTGTGTAAGTCAGACCTTTTTGTATGAAAACATATATACATTTTTTGGCATTTCATGTATTTAATTTTCTTTATATATTAGCCTGTCCAACTGCCTTATTCCTACGCTTAGTTTTCTCTCTCTGTCTCTGTTTCTGTCTCCCTCTCACTCTCTCTCACATACACACACTCTCTCGCTCTCTCTCTGCTCTCTCTCTCTCTCTATCTCTTTATATATATATATTATATATATATAATATATATATATATATATATACAGCAAAAAATTTTGATTCAGATGAATATGGTACTTAAGTTGAGGCACCAGAATTTAGTACGGTATTATCCGTACAATTTCAAAATCAGGTGATTAAGGTCAAAATAAGCAACAGGATATCCAGTGGTAATGCAGTACGATCGTTTCAGGCAACTCCATTTAATTGAAGAATGCAACCATCACATCAATTCAAATTCAGACCAATCCTCAGTTGTACAAAGACATAGAATTTGATTAAATTAAAACAGACGGATATATTAGTACATTTTTACTTAAAATCTCCAAGTTAAGGAGATAGACAAATAGAAAAGGAATAAAATAGCTTAATCACAAAAACATGATAAAGTATTTGAAGCTTATTAACAACAACAGAGAATATTTCTAGAAAATGTATAATAATTCAAAATATATTATATATTTACGTATTTAGCTAGTATCAATAAAGACTGATCCCTGTTATTAGCTAAAGGAATATTAATGTTATTGGACATTCTAATTTGACACTAATTTTTTAAAACTAAGGCTTATATTATAGGTCTTTAGAAATTATTATTGTTACTCCATACATGATATTTATGGTTACTTAGGGGTACTTAATTAGAAGGGCTACTTATACAAAGGCCCTTATAAATACTAAGATCAGGAGGGTAGAGCTCTTTTAAAAAGGGATAAATCAAGTAATTTCTAAAGATCATTTCAAACAATATTGCGATATTGTTTAAAGTTAAACTTTAGGGTAATCAAGAAGATTATTAAGAATGATATTATAACAAAAGGATAAAATTTCTTTGAATACTTTTGAGTATATACCAAAATTTTACCACAATAAAGGGAGGAAGCTATCTTAAGTAATTAAGCTATTTTATTCCTTTTCTATTTGTCTATCTCCTTAACTTCTTGGACATTTAAAGTAGTGTGGTAAGTAGCTTGCTAACCAACCACATGGTTCCGGGTTCAGTCCCACTGCGTGGCATCTTGGGCAAGTGTCTTCTGGTAGACGGAAACTGAAAGAAGCCTGTCGTATATATGTATATATATATATATGTATGTGTGTGTGTGTGTCTGTGTTTGTCCCCCTAGCATTGCTTGACAACTGATGCTGGTGTGTTTACGTCCCCGTCACTTAGCGGTTCGGCAAAAGAAACCGATAGAATAAGTACTGGGCTTACAAAGAATAAGTCCCGGGGTCGATTTGCCCGACTAAAGGCGGTGCTCCAGCATGGCCGCAGTCAAATGACTGAAACAAGTAAGAGTAAGAGTAAGAGTAAGCGTAATGTGTCCATCTGTTTTAATTTAATTAAATTATATGGCTTTGTGCAGCTGAGGATTGCTCTGCATTCAAATTGATGTAATGGTTGCATTGTTCAATTAAATGGGGTTGCGTGAAACGATCGTACAGCATTACCTCTGGATATCTCTCTTCTCCTGTTCTCTGTTTTGCTTCAATATCCCAATCGTCCACCATCTTCCCCACGC
>NW_021830203.1:0-5016 GCF_006345805.1 Octopus sinensis | reverse complement strand
TAGTATGTATGTATGTATGCGTGTGTATGCGTTTGTGCGTCTGTTTGCGCCCCCAACATCGCTTGACAAACGATGCTGGTATGTTTACGTTCCCGTAACTTAGCGGTTCGGCAAAAGAGACCGATAGAATAAGTACTAGGCTTACAAAGTCGATTTGCTCGACTAAACGTGGTGTTCCAGCATGGCCACAGCCTAATGACTGAAACGTGTAAAAGAGTAAAAGCGTATATATATATAATAGAAATATTAAAATTACTAAGTCTCTATAAGAATGCCATATTAATATGGCGATAACAATTAATTTCGTATATACATATATATATATATATATATATATATGTATATAATCAAAACAAAAATGGAACAAGAACGTAACAGGCGACAGCAAAACATTCGTAGAGTTAGACGATACAAGAAAGACAGGAATGCATAAGGCGGGGGTCATTCGGAGCTTTCAATATAATCGACTTAATCCGTTTGTTTATCCTTGTTTGTCCCCTCTGTGTTTGGCCCCTAGTGAGTAGTAAAGATATAGGTATCTCGTCTGCCGTTACATTCTGAGTTCAAATTCCGCCGAGGTCGACTTTGCTTTTCATCCTTTCGAGGTTGATAAATCAAGTACCAGTTACGCACTGGGGTCGATATAATCGACCTAATCCGTTTGTCTGTCCTTGTTTGTCCTCTCTGTGTTTGGCCCCTAGTGAGTAGTAAAGATATAGGTATCTCGTCTGCCGTTACGTTCTGAGTTCAAATTCCGCCAAGGTCGACTTTGCCTTTCATCCTTTTGATGTTGATAAATCAAGTACCAGTTACGCACTGGAGTCGATATAACTGACTTAATCCGTTTGTCTGTCCTGGTTTGTCCCCTCTGTGTTTAGCCCCTTGTGGGTAGTATTGAAATAGGTATTTCGTCTGCCGTTACATTCTGAGTTCAAATTCCGCCGAGGTCGACTTTGCCTTTCACCCTTTCGGGGTCGATTAAATAAGAACCAGTTACGCACTGGGGTCGATATAATCGACTTAATCCGATTGTCTGTCCTTGTTTGTCCTCTTTGTGTTTAACTCCTTGTGGGTGGTAAAGAAATAGGTATACAGTCCATAACCGTACACATCCTACATTGCTCTGTATTGTTAGGAGAAACATGACCGAGTTTAGAGAAGTGTACTATTGATACGTAATACTCTTATTCCGCTGGTCGGTTAATTGCAACACCAGTAATTCTTCAATCTCTTTTTTCTTATATTAGTACCATCGGGATTTCTGTTTCCATGCAGTTTCAACATGGTATATAAATGCTATTATATCCAGTTCAATACCAGAAGTAATTTGGCTTACCATGAAATATCTGCATTAAGTATGATACACAGAAGACCACTGTGTTAATAAGATTTTTACCTAACGCCAGAAATAGGACAACAGCCATAAATACACAGGTCATTTCGTTTTAGCTACAACCTCATTTTAATAGTTTTGATGCTAAATGTATTGAAATCTAGAAATTTTGCTTCATTCAGAATGAATCATTCTAAGGCTGTTACAGATGAGATATACTTATTTTGTGCACACACGGGATGGGGCTTGATGCTCGCTCATGATGCTCGAGTTTATTCAGACTTTACAGACGTTTAGACAGAGAATACAAATCTCCTCACACGCTGAGAAGGATGGCAATCCGTGGAATGGTAAACTCCATGTGTCATTGGTGTTTATTTTTTGCTGAGTAAATAACAGGAAATGAAGCGCTTTGTTTAAGAATACAATACACCAATTGGTCAGAGAATCGAACTCACGATGTAACGATCATCAGGTCAACGTCCTTAACCACTAGGCTACTTAGTACAAATGGCAATCTGTTAGAAAAACATTTAGATGCAAGTTATGCGAATGGAGATTAGTGTAATGAATGAATCTGAAGTAAAGAAGGCATTTTTCTTTTTATGTAAGGAAACAATAGAGTACAAAGTACGCGCTAACTAGAGTACAAATTGCCAATTAATTAGACTACAAACTACAAGTTAATTGCACTAAAGTAAAAGCGATTTAGATTAGGGCACAATAACATAATAACATCAGATGACAAAAATCAAACTGGACCCACTAAAATACTATATGAAGAGAGAAAAAACCTATACAAGGTCGGTATTATGCAAGAGTGGGCTGAGAGGAAGTGAACCAATATGGAAGACAACGGTTGCCAAATACCTGTGAACTAAAAACGGAAGCCGAAGGTCTGGGTTTAGCTGTACAAAGCGATGTATAGCAATAAAAACTAACAAAATAAAACAGAACAGAGTGATAATATCAATTGTAGTTTATGCAATGCAGAAGATCTGATTTTACTTGTACAAAAACCAATGACTAGCCACCAAAACTATCAAAATAAATGGTAAAACAAGATTTTAACATTAATTGTAGTCTGTGCAAATCCACTTAAAGAAACACTCGACCATATCATTCCTGGTTTTGCAATTCGGTCAACGACAGAAGAATATATCCAGAGACATTATTGGCTGGATGGATGGTCAGTGGCATCCATTGGGCTGTTTGCAGACACTTTCCACATCAAACCTGGAAATAAATGGTATAAGCAAACACGAAATCCGGTATGTGAAAATGACACGGCTGCGATAATCTGAAAGCTTGTCTTTCCTGAGTGACAGGGAAATCAAAGAATTTCACTCTGATATCATAATGGAAGACAGAAGAGAAAGAGCTAAGCACTGTGATAGACAAGCCACCTAAAACATCGCTCGGAAGGAAGTCGAAGAGAAATCAAAGTATAAGAACTTCACAATGGAAGCAAACAAGATATGGTGTAAGGGAGTGGAAACAGTATAGCAGTCCTTATAATCACCAGCGTACGGGGTATCAGAAGAAACGAACAGGCGTGGCTCTGTCGTCAGGAAACACGCTTTGCAACCACCTGGTTTCGGTTTCGGTCCTACGTCGCGGCGTTTTGGCATGTGTCTTCTACAATAGAAGGGAATTTAGTGAGGGAGTAGCTGTGTGGTAAGTTGCTTGTTTACCAGCCACATGGTTCTGGGTTCAGTTTCACCGCGTGGCTCCTTGGGCAAGTGTCTTCTGCTATAGCCACGAGCCGACAAAAAACTTGAGAATGGATTTCGTAAACGAAAACTGAAAGAAGCCCGTCATATATATATATGTATATGTGAGTGTGTGTTTGTCTCCATCCCACCCACTATCACTTGATAACCGATGCTGTTGTATTTACGTCCCCTAAATTCCCTCACAAATTCCGCCGAGATCGACTTTGCCTTTCAACCTTTCGGGCTCGATAAATTAAGTACCAGTTACGCACTGGTTTGATGTAATCGACTTAATCCATTTGTCTGTCCTTGTTTGTTTCTTTTGTTTAGCCCCCGGTTGGCGATTAAGAAATAAAATAATAATAATAATAATAATAATAATAATAATAATAATAATAAGAAGAAGAAGAAGAAGAAGAAGAAGAAGAACAACAACAACAACAACAACAACAACAACACCAGGACTGCAGCAGCAGTAACAACAACATCATCAATAATTATTTATTGCCACAAGGGCATATATATATATATAACATATATAATATATATACATATATATATAAAATATTACAAAAATATATATATATATATATATATTATATATATATATATTATACATATATATTATTATATAATTTAATCAAACGGGAAAACAGAAAAAACAACAACACGTTTGCAGTATTATTATTAATAGGCGCTCAGGAAAGATGGAAGCAGGAAGGTATGACGTTTCGAGCGGAGGCTCTTCGTCATACATATTACATATATATATACATATATAATATATAGATATACATATATATAGATATATATATATATATATATATTATATATATATATATTATATATACATATATATTATATATATATAATATATATATATATATATTATATATATATATATATATATATGTATATATCTATATATATATATACCCACACACTATACATATAAGGAATGGCAGAGTTCTGGGAAGGATTTCATTGAGAAGAATAACTTAAAATGTCACGTATTTACATCAAAATATTTTGCCAAGTTATTTCTTGTTTCCATTCACCACGTGGTTATACAATGTTTGTTATTGTTGTTGTTGTTGAGGTCGTTTTTGTATAAAGTTGGTGTGTTTACTATGGCGATAATTGGTTTGATGTGTTTTTGTTTCCCCCGCCTTCCGCTCCCCCCTTGCTCCCATATACAAGCATACTTACATATACATACATACATAGATACATACATGCATATATACATATATACATACATACATATAAATACATACATGCATACATATATATATACATACATGCATGCATGCTTACATACATGCATACATACTTACCTATATACATACATACATGCATGCATACATACATACACACATACATACATACATGCATATATACATATATACATATATACATATAAATACATACATACATACATACATATATACATACATACATGCATGCATACATACATACATGCATACATACATACCTATATACATACATACATGCATGCATACATACATACTCACATGCATACATACATGCATGCATGCATATATACATGCATACATATATACATACATGCATACATACATACATACGTACGTATTTACATATACATACATACATACATGCATACATACATACCTATATACATACATACATGCATGCATACATACATACTCACATGCATACATACATGCATGCATGCATATATACATGCATACATATATACATACATGCATACATACATACAAACTGCATACATACATACATACATACATGCATGCATGCATACATACTTACATACATACATGCATACATACATGCATGCATACATACATACATACATACACACATTACATACATACATACATACATATATACATAGATGCATGCATATATACATAGACACACACACTCCACGCACTCTGACACACAAACACATATATACATATACAT
>NW_021830200.1:0-4962 GCF_006345805.1 Octopus sinensis | reverse complement strand
TACTATAACTTTGTATAGGCGCAGGTATGGCTGTGTGGTAAGAAGCTTGCTTCCTAACCACATGCTTTTGGGTTCAATCTTACTGCGTGGCACCTTGGGCAATTTTTTTCTACTATAGTCACGGGTCGACCAAAGCCTTGTGAGTGGATTTGGTAGAGGGAAACTGAAAGAAGGCCATCGTATATATAAATGTGTATGTGTGTGTGCATGTGTGTGCATGATTGACCCCATCACCGCTTGACAACCGGTGTTGGTGTGTTTACGTCCCCGTAAATTAGCGGTTCGGGAAAAAAGAACAATAGAATGACGTATTCGGTTTCAAAAACTAAGAATTTGGGTCGATTCGTTCAACAAAAATTCTTCAAGGCGGTGCCCCAGAATGGCCACAGTCTAATGACTGAAGCCAGTAAGAGATAAAGATAAAAGAGCACCCTAGCTTTGTAAATGGAACTGGACAGACAGAAACCGTCTGGACGTTTGTTGGGTTGAGTGTGACTCAAATTTAAAAGGTCCAGTTTTGTCACACACCATGTCGCATTGATTCTGCTTGAGCATTGCATTGACCTTTGGCATTCAGATTACGCTGTCAAATGTAATACTTATTTATTCAAATAGTGTTGAATTAATTATGTATTATCTCATAGCTTTGAGATTTCGATCATGCATTGGGTTGGTGCATAATTATTGCGGCTTATTTTCAACAAATATTATTCAACAAAAACAATAGCAACATGTAGAAAAAGCATCTTTAAATGATTATTTCGGAGCATATTCACCATCTACTTCAATTACTGCTTCCCATTTGCTTGGCAGACGGTCCAGACTGTCATTTAAGGACGTTTTTTGTGAAATATTGTTATTGTTTTTGTTGAATAAAATTTGTTGAAAAAAAAAAAGGCCGCAATAATTATGCACCAATCCAATATTTGTGTATTTTTAGAATGACATTTTTAAGATAGGTGTGAGAAGCCAGATCTGGCCGGTTTGATTATAAAATAAGACAAGGCCAGTTTAAACGCCAATGGATTAAGGATACACTTATCTATCAAATGTGGAGGCGCGTGGCTTAGTGGTTAGGGTGTCAGCATCATGATTGTAAGATTGTGGTATCGATTCCTGGACCGGGCGACGCGTTGTGTTCTTGAGCAAAACACTTCATTCCACGTTGCTCCAGTCCACTCAGCTGGTAAAAATGAGTAATGCTGCGATGGACTGGCATCCCGTCCAGCTGGGGAACACATACGCCATAGAAACCGGGAAACCGGGACCATGAGCCTGGCTAGGCTTTAAAAAGGACGCATTTATTTATTTTTATCTATCAAATGATTCAACTACTTACACCATAACTCTTCCCTTTAATCATTCAGCAAAATTTTCTTATCTTTCTTGTTCTTTCTTTTCATCCATTCCTTCCTTACTTTTACATTCCCTCGCCAACTATTAAGACGTAGATGTGGCTATCTGCTAATCTTAAGTTCACTTCGCAACAACATGAATGGGATTCACCTCTACAGCAGCCTTTGGATGACCGAAACTTTACGAGACTGAAACGGTCGATGTAATAGACTTAATACCTATGTCTGTCCTTGTTTGTCCCTTCTGTGTTTAGCCCCTTGTAGGTAATAAAGAAATAGGTTTGGAAACCTAACGGGGTTACCGTTCTTAATTAGTACATTTTAATCTGTTTCTGGTTTAACACCACTGCGTAACTATTGGATGTCTTTGGACAGTTCAAAACATCCACACAAGGTTTCCGGCCCCAACATAAATTCCTATCGTTCTCCCATCACTCCTGGACTCCCTTCTCTTACTGAGACACTAAAGAATGAAGAAATGCCTCGCATTGCTTTTTCAAATTCTTTATTCCTTTGTTGTCTTTCTTTATAATCTTTTATTCTCTCATTTGTTTCGGTAATTTCACTGGAGCCTTTTGGGTGGTCTAGCGTGAGGAGTGTAGGATATGTGGACTGTGCAGAACAGCCTCTCTGTACATGTATTTGTTGTAGTTAAACGTATGTCACGTTTAAGGAAGACGGCCATTTTTGGCTGCAGCACAGCGCAGCGGAAACACATGCACCACCACTGGGCCATATAATCATTTGTACACCTTTAAGTGTTTTAGTCTACGAAATCGACATCAGTATCTATTTCTGAGTCTAGTATCTTATCGTTCTCTAATTGCAAAAGCGCTAATTTACTAAATATAAATGAGTTAGAGGTCATAAAAAAATACACCGCGTTTCGAGTAGTGTCAACGTAAAGACAGACAGAGAGAGAAGTACAAACACACACAAGTATATACACACACATATTTACACACAGAGGCGCACGTACAAACACATACACATAACAAAGAGCTTCCGCACAGTTTCCGTTAACCAGTATTAGTCAACTGTAGTGACAGCCGAAGATACTTGCATAAAATACTAAGCAGTAGGAGCGAGCTCCAAATCACGTGGTTGTGAATCGAACAGCTGAAGTACACAACTATAGATACATACATAATTACATACGCGCACATACACACACACACACGCACACACACACACACACACACACACATAAGTGCAGGCATGGCTGTGTGGTAAGAAGTTTGCTTCACAACATGGTTCCAGATTCAGTCCCACTGCTTGATACCCAAGGCAAGTTCCTTCTGTTATACACCCTCGGGCGGACCAAAACTTTCAGAGTGAATTTGGTAGACAGAAACTGAAAAAAACTGAAAGGCGGCGAGCTGGCAGAAACGTTAGCACGCCGGGCGAAATGCGTAGCCGTATTTCGTCTGCCGTTACGTTCTGAGTTCAAATTCCGCCGAGGTCGACTTTGCCTTTCATCCTTTCGGAATCGATAAAATAAGTACCAGTTACGCCCTGGGGTCGATATAATCGACTTAATCCGTTTGTCTGTCTTTGTTTGTCCCTTATGTGTTTAACCCCTTGTGGGCAATAAAGAAATAAGCAACTGAAAGAAACCCGTTGTATGCACACACACACACACACATACACACACACACACATACACGGATACATATGTGTTGTGATTATACAGAAATTAAGAGTGGCGAGTTACACGCAGGAGTGGCTGTGTGGTAAGTAGCTTGTTTACCAGCCACATGGTTCCGGGTTCAGTCCCACTGCGTGGCACCTTGGGCAAGTGTCTTCTACTATAGTGTCGGGCCGACCAAAGCCTTGTGAGTGGATTTGGTAGACGGAAACTGAAAGAAGCCCGTCGTATATATGTATATATATATATATATATATATATGCGTGTGTGTGTTTGTATGTCTGTGTTTGTCCCCTTAGCATCGCTTGACAACCGATGCTGGTGTGTTTATGTCCCCGTTACTTAGCAGTTCGGCAAAAGAGACCGATAGAATAAGTACTGGGCTTACAAAAGAATAAGTCCCGGGGTCGAGTTGCTCGATTAAAGGTGGTGCTCCAGCATGGCCGCAGTCAAATGACTGAAACAAGTAAAAGAGTAAAAGAGAATGTGAACAAAAACAATGCACGGTATATTAAATATGATACAAAATAAGCTGATAGTTTATTAAATGAGAAGGGGAAATAACCCCACGGTATCAATAATTCTCCTGAATTGGAAGCGCTCCCGTCGGTTACAACGACAAGGGTTCCGGTTGATCCGATCAACGGAACAGCCTGCTCGTGAAATTAACGTGTAAGTGGCTGAGCACTCCACAGACACGTGTACCCTCAACGCAATTCTCGGGGATATTCAGCGTGACACAGAGAGTGACAAGGCCGGCCCCTTTGAAATACAGGTACAACAGAAACAGGAAGTCAAGCGTGAGAGAAAGTTGTGGTGAAAGAGTACAGCAGGGATCACCACCATCCCCTGCCGGAGCCCCGTGGAGCTTTTAGGTGTTTTCGCTCAATAAACACTCACAACGCCCGGTCTGGGAATCGAAACCGCGTTCCTACGACCGCGAGTCCGCTACCCTAACCACTGGGCCATTGCGCCTCCTCTCCTGAATTAACATACATTTAAACCTTGTAGTTGCTTAACTCACATTTCTGCTTTATGTCTTCACATACTCTTTTGCGTTGTCTTTCATTTTTCATTCACTTCTCTTATTCGTTACTCTCTACCCTTTTCCGTGTATTTGGTTATTCCTCTCTCCCTTCGTTCTTTACATATTTCTTTCCCTCCTTCCTTCCTCCCTTCCTTCCTTCTATATTTATTGCACCAAACTTCTTCCACTCCTTTTTGTCTTCTATTTCTCATTCTACCATTCTGTTACTTTTATTTATTTGTCTACCTCTCTTTTCTCTCTCTCTCTCTCTTTCATTCTTTCTTTTAGCCTTTTTTTCTTGCTTTCTTTCTTTCTTTCTTTCTTTCTTTTCTTTCTGTTTTCTAAACTTATTTTCTTTCATCAAAGTCTTTTACATTCCTTTTTTTCTGGCTTCTTCACTTCTTTCTCTTTTCCTAGTTTTCATTCCCAGCGTTTTTTCATTGTAACTTCTTCTTCTTCTTCTTCTTCTTCTTCTTCTTCTTCTTCATTTTCTACTACTACTACTACTACTACTACTACTACTACTACTACTACCACCACTACTAATACCGCTGCTGCTGCTGCCTCTGCTACTTTTCTTCCTTCTATACTTTTTTTTTCCTTAATTTTAATCTTCCTAAATTTCCTTCTTTACTTCAACTTCCTTATTCTATTTTGTTGCTGCCCACACTCATTATTAATTCCCTCATCAATTAATTCACTCATTCATCCACTCACTAACTCATTTATTCCTTCATTCGCTCACCCATCTGTTCACAGACCCATTCACTCCTTCATTCAATCACCAATTCATTTATTCATTCATTCGCGTACTCATTCCTTCAGTCATTCACTCTTTGTTCACTCACTCATTAAATCACTTATTGAATACCACATCGAGTAACTCTCTGGCTCAGTTGTTCACTCGTTCAGTTACACGCTCTTTCATTCAT